>NC_142350.1:25147500-25322500 GCF_059441175.1 Urocampus carinirostris | reverse complement strand
AATTGGCCGAGTTTAGCAATGGCGTAGCAAGCTTAGCAAGCTTGCTAAAGTACACCATAAAGAAACATGTTTTATTAGTCTGTATTTGCAAATAATTTACTCTCCTGGATTTACTTCACTCACGGTTGTAAGAAGACCATGATTGCGTATCATTATTGAACGTGAGAACTTAGGTGAGTTATGCGGCTTTATATTTTCCCGGTATCTTGTTTTAGAACGATCTTGATGTTGCTGTGATGAGTTGAGTGAATTAAACTCAATTCCAAGTGTTTATTGTCATATGCACAGTAAAGTTGCGAGCGAAAAAGAAAATAGAAACTAAAAAATGTTTGGCATTTCTTGAATCCCAAGACTTTATATATTATATATAGATATTTGAAATGATGCATTTGAGTGACATCGTACGGACACCGCATCCGCACGTGTCTACGACACGTATTTGCTTCTTTGCAAGCTTTGGGAATGTTAAGGGGGTAATCTGTTTGACTGAATCATCTGACTGTTTTGTCGACGTTCCCATTGTAGCGCCTTATAATCCGGTGCTCCTTATCTATGGAAGACATAATAATAATAATAATAATAATTTCCTTTGTATTGTCATTCTTTGTAACAATGTACACAGAACGAAATGTCGATACACCTGACCCGTTGTAGCGAGTCGATGCAGCCGCAGCCAACAGAGGGCGCCGCCATTATACCAATTAGGTATGTCTCGGCCGAGGCGCGAACCAGCGACCTCCCAGTCTCAAAGCGGGCACACTACCATCTAGGCTACTGAGCTGGTACATAGGACCAAAAACTATTTTTTGGGGGTGCGCCCTATAACCCGGCTCACCCTATAGTGCGGAAAATACGGTATATGTGTATGTATATATATATATATATATATATATATATATATATATATATATATATATATATATATATGTATGTATGTATGTATGTATGTATGTATGTATGTATGTATGTATATGTATACTATTACATAAACTTCTAATCAGTGCAACTTCTGCAGTCACCCGAACAGTGACTGTAGCCTTCAACCAGGAGAAGATGTCGTCAGGTCGTGTCCAACAGTCACTGGGCGTTTCGACCCTTAACCACAACGCCCTCGAGTTGGCAGGCCGGCAGTGATGGCCAGTCACTGCCCATCTTCCCCTGGTCCCCAGCTAAACTCCTCTCTCCTACTCCAGAGCCAACAAGAGGCTCTCTCCGCAACTTCCCCCACCCTTTTGGCAGCTGCCTTCCTCTCCCTTCCACTTAGGGAGAGGAAGGCAGCTGCTAAAAGGGTGGGGGAAGCCGCGGAGATATATATATATATATATATATATATATATATATATATATATATATATATATATATATATATATATATATATATATATATATATATATATATATATATATATGTAATTGTATATGTATATGTATATATGTATGTATGTATATATATATATATATGTGTATATACCGTATTTTCCGCACTATAAGGCGCACCTAAAAGTCTTAATTTTTTTCAAAAGCTGACCATGCGCCTTATAATACAGTGCGCCTTATATATGGATCAATATTAAGTCGCAAAGTCTTGCAACCAATGAAAGCAGCCGCCGACTAGATTTTCCCCCGAACGCGAAGTAGTCCGCGGTGTATGCTGGGATTTATATACCGGCGTTTCATTGGCTAACCAATGTGTCAATCATCATTTGAATCCATCACTATTGGCTAAAGTTATTCGGAGGTAAAGGAGGCGGATCCTTTTTATGATTTACAGCCTGGCATAGGCTAAAGGGGCAAAACAAAGCCTGCAATTGGCCGAAAAAGATGTGTCAATCATCAGTTGAATCGATCACTATTGGCTAAAGTTATTCAAAGGTAAAGAGGGCGGATCCTTTTTATCATTTACAGGCTGGCATAGGCTAAAGGGGCAAAACAAAGCCTGCAATTGGCCGAAAAAGATGAATGTGAATAGCATGTTGGGTTGACGGCATAGAGAAAACAGTATTTTACTTTTCTGTACTGTATTTGTAAATATTTTATTCTCCTGGATTAACTACACTCACGGATATAAGAGGACCATGGTTGCACATTATTATTGAACACAACGACTTCGGTGAGCTACTCCGGCTATATATTTTCCCAGTATCTTGTTTCAGAGTGATCTCGATGTTTCTGTGATGGGTCTTTTTTAAATTAAACTCAATTCCAAGTGGTTATTGTCATATGCACAGTAAAGTTGCGAGCGAAAAAGAAAATAGAAACTAAGGAATGGTTGGCATTTCTTGAATCCCAAGACTTTAACCTTCCGAATGATATTTAGAACGATGCATTTGAGTGACATCGTACGGACACCGCATCCACTCGTGTCTACGACACGTATTTGCTTCTTTGCAAGCTTTCGGAATGTTAAGGGGGTAATAAGTTTGACTGAACTATCTGACTGTTTTGTCGACGTTCCCATTGTAGCGCCTTATAATCCGGTGCGCCTTATGTATGGAAGATATAGGACCAAAAACTATTTTTTCGGGGTGCGCCCTATAACCCGGTGCGCCCTATGGTGCGGAAAATACGGTATATATATATATATATATATATATATATATATATATATGTGTGTATATATATCGATAAATTGATATTGATAGATACCGACTGATATTGATATTTAACGACACATAAAGAAATCCATTGATATTGATAGATCGAGAGAGATAAATAGATTAAAGTACTTGCAAGCTTGGATTTTAGACTATTAAAAAAAAAGATTTGTCATTTAAACTACTGCTTAATGATGTATGTTAGCTTGGACATGCCCAATCCCCCCAACACTCGTTCCTAATTGCCACAAGACTTTATAATGACTGTTTGGACTACACACTGTGTCGGGTCATTGCCATTGCCATATCCATGTCATCTCTGGTGTCTTCCACTCTCATATCAGGGTTTGTCTTGCCATTTACTCATTTTGGCCTCTTTGTTTACGGGTCCTCAGCAGCGTTTTTTGCACTGCCTTTCTTGAAGAACTGATCCAATGACGTATCCTTTTGCTGGCTTTTGACAATCCTGTGGAAATGTGCGAGGAAGACATCATAATGAGCCGTAACCCGACTTGTCAACATCATCTGGGTGATTCCTTTCCACAAATTCAAAAACTTTAATTTAGGCTGATGGAATGATGGCTGCATCCTCCTTGTCATCTCAGAAGGGGACATTAAAAGCATGCCAGGATTCACACATATGCACCGAGTTCCCAGGTAGAACTCTGGAAATGGCACACACAGTACTGTATTTTTGACTTTAGATCCTGAAACACTTTTTTTTAATTAGAGGCTATATTTTCCCGTTTAGGTATTTTGTTAAATGAAACTTTCATATGTAGGGACCTTGGTAAGTAGAGTGACGATTGTACCTGTTTTGCTGGCTTCGCTGCATTTGGGTCCACCCTCAAAACGTGGCAAAACAATTGTAAACATAATTAAGTTGCACCCATCATTTTTGCAGTCAGCTATCACGGGTTATAATACTTTATTTCCTAGTGAGCGATGTGGTTGATTTCTGTACGAGGTGCGAAGAGATTTAAATTGAAAATGCTGCAACGCTCCAGAAGGACTTGAGTTCAGAGAAGCTTTTCTTTCCGAACGCAGGATATTTTCAATTGCAAGCCAAAAGATCAAGGTTGCTTGACTTTATTGGAATGTGTCGAGAAGGAAAATTTTACTCTGCAAGTGTGGAAATGGAACATAATTCAAGGTTTTGTGGACAAAAAGGTCTGTAGCCTTGACCATGCACATAGAGCACACCATTAAAAGTGAAAGAAGAGTGGGAGGCTTGCTTGAGGGAAGAAAATTAAGAAATCACCTTTTCAGCTACACATGTTTTCCATTGACTCAGAGATGGAACTCCGTTAGGGGGTTAGTGAGTCATTTTCTACATTTTACTGTATCAACATCAACAAGGACTTTCCCTGAAATCCTTCATATCGAAGGCTACGTGGAGTCGGGCTAAAGCAATCACCATAACATTGATGAAAGCATTATATTTTTTGTGATTTTGTGGTGGACCCAAATGCACGAAGCAGGAAAAGGCAAGGTGCTCGAAAATAGGTGGCATTTAATATCAAACTCATCCACGAGTAACAAAGAGATGTTTAAAAACAACAATAAAACTGTCTGAAACAAGAAACAAACCTCGGGAAACTAGGATGGACTGGAAAAAAGGTGATGGTGGAACAAAAAGGTGAAAAATGAAAATCACCCGACACCCTGAGCTGTCCAAACGTCTTTATATAGGGTAAGGCTAATTAGGGATAGATGTGGGGTGATTGGACACTTGCCCCAATTACAAATTAATGATGTGTTTTTGTACTCTTTGTCGCGAAATCCCAATTTTTGGCAATTGTCATCAAGGCTCAACGGTGCAATGTTTATTATATTGTTTTCATATAATTATTTGGTAGCCACTTACGAGCACTGTTTATATAACGTATTCTGATCCCCACCTGTCTTGAAACCCCCTGTTTCAGAGTCTACCTTTTTCCCCCCCTTTTGGGGGAAGAAGACTATTGGCAACGATGTTAAGGTGTCTGTTGTACTCCTATCTTTGTTTTTAGTCTACGTAGTCCGTCTTGCTGAGAGTAAATAAGTGCAGAATTGTGTTTGTATGGTTTTTCGTCGCTTAATAAGGGGAAATGCAATCATGAATAAGGGTAGCAATCGGCTGAGTTAGAAAGAGTATCCACTGGCCAGGTCAAGTATATCCTGGTCTGAGCCAAGACAACCGACAGACAAGTATCACCTCAAAACTGTCAGATATCGCCTGGCCACAGCCAATAATTGACGATCAAGTATCGGCATGCCACAAATAAGTATTGCTCTAGCCAAGTATCAGTTGGCCAATGCCAAGTATCAACTTGTCTCAGCCAAGTAGCGTTAATCAAACATCAGTTAACCACAGTGAAGACTCGATGGGCCACATCCAAGTATCCCCTGGACCTAGTCAAGTATCGGCTGGCCCCAGGAAAAAAATCGACTTGCCGCTGCCAATCATGGCCTCGTCGTAATCCTGCACTTGGTTTTGATTTCCTCTCTTTTTGTGTTTCTCCCCCTCTCGCTTGCCCTTACATTGTTTGGTCACTGACTTCCTAGCTCTAATTTTCAGCCCACACCTGCGGTCACTTGTCCTGATTACCCTCCAATCACACCTCTCCCTCTTCACTATTTAAACACTCTTTATTCTTGACTGAGTCACTCTAACAAGTTCCAAGTCTCGTTGTCACAGACGTTGCCTATACCGTGTATCGACCCCTGGTCTGGCCTTCTGGATCATGATGTCACAGCTCAGTAAATCAAAGACAAGACGGACTGTCTTGGAAAAGAATTGGAATATACCGATGAAATATATATATAATATAGATGCAAATTACATGTAGTATTTTCTAACATTTTGTATGTCTTAAAATTTGTGTATCCTTTAAGGGATCCGTGAACATTTGTCTTACAAATATAGTACGCTCAAATCCAACTAAGATGCAACGTAAACAATATCAAGCTACTGTTTTAGTGAGGTTGAAGGTCTTTGTGGTTGTCTGGCAGATAGTGGGCACTTTGTTATTTTTGCATGCATTTAATTCGATTTATGCTAATCCATTCAGGCACTGTGCTGGTGGGAACGGAGCAATTATCATCTCCAAAAGACAAACTTTTCCCTGTCGCAGTTTTGCATTTGTTAACTGAAATTTCAGTAGATTAGGGATCGGCCGAGTAAGTGCTCCCTTCTCATTTACTATAATAAAAACTCAGATCCACACTCATTTTTGAATAAATTCAAACGTGAATAATACATTGATATTGTCATATTGACAATCTGAAGAACATGTTTCTCTTTATGACGAGGGACAAGATGAATGTAAGTGGAACCTATCTATACTTTATTACCCCTGTCAAAAACCTCATTGACATCATCTTTGCAAGTTTTCGCATCACTTTTTAGAATCTCAAACACGAATACATTACATATTTTTCAAAGCTCTGATGGCCATTTAACAAGCATTTTATGCAACAGTCTGTCGGAGTACATCAGGTCTGCATGGACCCTTAATATTTCTAAGGGACCCACCTTTTCAGTAGGGCTTTTAAATGATCATTTTTATTTTTGTGTCTGTTTAACTTCTAATCTTATTGTGTAATATTTTAGATAGATAGATAGATAGATACTTTATTCATCCCGCAGAGAAATTCACATTTACAGCAGCATCCCTTCGCTGACAGCAATACAATAATAAGGCAAAAGGAATACAATATACAAATACCCAGTGTGACGTGCAAATGCCCACTGTAGCGTGTTATATAGAATATCTAAATAGTGCTACACAGAATACATAGTGGAATAAAATTCGGTAATATGCAATGTAGGGGGTGTGGTTTAATGTGGGCTTTTACTCTGCCGGGTAGAGTTAAAGAGCTTCATGGCATGAGGAAGAAAAGATCTCTTCAGTCTGTCTGTGGAACAGCTCTTCTGTCTGGATATAATGCTGTGTAGTGGATGTGATGAATTGTCCATGATTGACCGCAGCTTTTTCAGTGCCCGTCTCTCAGCTACTGTTGTCAGGCTGTCGAGCTCTGTGCCCACAACAGAGCTCGCTTTCCTCGCCAGTTTATTGAGACGAGAGGCATCCTTCTTCTTGACGCTGCCTCCCCAACACGCTGCCGCATAGAAGAGGGCGCTTGCCACAACTGTCTCATAGAATATTTTCAGGAGCTTTTTGCAGATGTTGAAGGAGGCCAGTCTTCTGAGGAAGTAAGTCGGCTTTGACCTTTCCTACATAGAGCTTCTGTGTTGGCAGTCCAGTCCAGTTTGTTGTCCAGCTGCACAGCCAGGTATTTGTAGGTCTGGACAAATTCTACACCTTCTCCTTAGATGGTTACAGGAACCGGGTGAGTTTTAGTCCTCCTGAAGTCCACCACCATCTCCCTGGTCTTGGTGGTGTTCAGGTGCAGGTGGTTTGCGTCGCTCCATTGGACAAAGTCCTGAATCAGTTTCCTGTACTCCTCCTCCTGCCCACTTCTGATACATCCCACGATCGCAGTGTCATCAGCAAACTTTTGCACGTGGCAGGACTCAGAGTCCTTTACACTAATTCCATACTTTTGTGTTTTGTTCTACAGTTTTTCTTATTTCTCATTTCTATCTTTATATTTCATTGTTTCCACAATTGGTGGTACCACACTGGTAGGGTGTGGTTCAATGGCTGAAAATCCAGAGGCCATTGGCTGCCATCCTTATTAGTGTGGATAAGACTCCCTCAGGTCCCTTTCCTCACATCGCTAGTATGTGCCTTGTCATAAATATATATTTTATTTCTCTCACTACTTATACTGATTTTATTGTATTGTAACCATTGTGTGTGCATGTGTATCAGTTGTTTTGGGTTGTCGGGGGGGATTTAAATTAGTGGGGATTTTACTGTCTTGTTGTATGCTATGTTTTTATACAGCACTTTGAGTGGCAATTTTTTTGCCTGAAAAGTGCTTTACAAATACATTTGATTTGATTCTTAATTGGCATAGCAATAACACACAGGGCCGTTACCAAATGGGTGACTATAAAATCCCTGTTGCAATTATACAGTCGAGAGAATTGAATGAAAAGACAATTAGCTTAAATGTACAATTTGAATGCAAGAAAATTAAAATCATGAAGCATGTTAAGATAGACAATTGAAATGTTATGAAACCTGTTCATTCTTCACACGACTGACAGTTAAGGTACCTGATGTACCTGATTTCCACGTTTGGAATTCAATGTGTTAACAAAAAGTTTATTTGAAAAGTTGAATAAATGCAGCTTTACACCTGAACCAACTCACCACACTGAAAAAACTCAAATAGGAGCTACAAATAAAATATGCTTGCCTCTATTGTCATATAGCTTTTAATTAAATTAAAAAAAAACCAAGAGTTTTCACAGTGAACAGGCCATAACATCAAATACAACTACCAGGCTGGGCTTAGTAAAACTGAGAAAATACTGGGAAATATTGTCTTTCAGATGAAAGTAGATTCATCTTATTTTATTTCATCTGTTCAAACAAATGCGGTGCCATCACAGCTTGTCTTGGGACCAAGATGTCGCAGGTGTAAAGTACAGTGTAAAGACCTTCGAGAGGTCTCCCCTCAGTGTTGTACTATAGAAATACAGCCTGTTTACCTCATGTCATCTCTCATCTCATTAGCTGCACCGCTTATCCTCAGTAGGGTCGCGGGGGTGCTGGAGCCCATCCCAGCAATCATCGGGCAGTGGGCAGGGGACACCCTGAACTGGTTGCCAGCCAGTCGCAGGGCACATTGGGACAGACAACTCACTCGCTCAGTCACACCTAGGGACAATTTGGACCGGCCGATTCACCTGAGATGTATGTCTTTGGAATGTGGGAGGAAACCGGAGTGCCCGGAGGAAACCCACGCAAGCACGGGGAGAACATACAAACTCCGCACAGTAAGGCCGGGAGCTGGATTTGAACCCACGCAGGAGGTTCCCACGACCTCAGAACTGTGCCGCACACGCGCTAACCACTTCTCCGCCGTGCTGCCCAGCCTGTTTACCATTGTTTTAAAATAAAAATTATAACTTTTGATAGAAATGAGCTTTGTGGACCGTCTCGTTAAGTTATGGTGGTCTAAATCTGGAACGCGGGCCTTGAGTTTGACATTCCTGCTTTATGCCATTAAATGCAAAAACGCTTCGCGAATTCTAAAGAATTTGTCGGCAGTTGAAAATGTTTGGTAAGCAACCCGGGAAGATTGCGACGACGTTTCGAAATGAAATGTCATTCTTTTTTATGAGGATGTCACTCACAATTTTCCCTCTCCTGCCTCTTCATATTAGATCTTAGCCTGTGACCAATTTCGCTTGTCTTAAAAAAGAAGATGATTGCGTACATCTAAAAAAAAAACATTGGTTTGACGAGAAGATTAAAAAAAAAAACGTGAATGACCCCACCGCTATGTTAAAGTGGACTGAATCAATATGCTTCTTTCTAGGGACCTCTCCCCGTTATGCACCTTTTGAAGGCCTAGTGACATGACCCCACCCAAGATGATGGTTTGGACCATAAAATTCCTCTAAAAATTCACCGTGTCCACACAACACTCACAAAAGTATCAAAAGGCAGAGAAAGATACTTTCTATTGCCAACAAATTTGGACTAAACAAAGGTCAAAGTATTTTGATACCACATGTGTGTTTCCACAATTAACTCCACGTGATGCTAAAAGATTATCATCCGAAGAAGAGTGTCCTGAAAACGTTTTCAACGCGAGAGTGCAATTCTATATGGCAGCAAGATTAGTTTTAGAATTATAACATGTCAGTACACAAGTTTTTGGACAAAAAGGACTTTTAGTTGCTTGAGCCCATAAATAGTTTGTCTTTTGGTTTCAGTGTAAATTCGAGTATTTGACGAATAAATAAATAATTGTTTTTTCTTTGCGGGTCCTTTACAGAACGCACCCCTGCAAAAACCACTGTGACATCATATTTGATGAACTAAAAAGTAGTTGACATGGAAATAGGCAATATTGGTTCAACTGTTTAGATCAGCAAGGTGGGACAGACAAACGGTAAACAAACTGTTAAAAGCAAAAAAAAGAAATAAGGGGCCACACAGCAGCCACTATTCATCACATCTTCCAGATGAACCTTTGCTTGATGTTATTGATTTTTGTTTGTGACTTCGAGCAGCTGCATCAGCGCACGAACTAGCTGAATTCAAATGAGTCACCAGGGTGAAGTCCCCTCATAAAACAAGCGCACAAGCGTTCTTTAACATTTCACACTGATTCTTTCTTCGTTGAATTTTGCATGTCTTTGAATCCATACAACCTTTACGGATCCCTTAAGTGCCTGGATTGCCGGGGCAATGCTTTTGAATGAATGAATGAAAACTTTATTTTGAACATTAAAATAAAAACAGAACAAAAACGATAACTCAACAACAAAATAATGTTACATATTATGTTTGAAAAGGGGTAGTAAGAAGCAGATGCTTATTTTCCCTACACCTTCATCTTCCCTATTTTATACACCAATGATAATAACAATAGTAATAATATTAATAATAACAGTTATGATATAACAATAGCAACAATAACAACAAAGTTAACCATAGTTCTAGACGCACTATTCCCAATCTCTTGCATCGCTCATACCGCATTTTCTTCATCTCTGTATTCTGCCTTTTTGTGGTGTGTCTTGGGCAAGTACAGCCTGGCGGTGCCCATCCCTCTCCAGGCTGTTTTTGGGGTAGGCCTTTGCCCCCCACCCACATGAAACAGCTAATACTGGTCTCTATGGTTAGCACTAAAAGCAGAAGCCTCCTATCTGACTCAGATACAGCAACTTCCTTAACGGGTCGTTGTTGTTTTCTCGGAGTAAAGCAGGGGTGTCCAAACTTTTCAGGAACCAGGTGGCCACATTGGGTAAGCTGAACACGAGTAAGGGCTGACTATTCAGCCTACCATTCTTTCAACACTCTTTCATGAATTCACCCTTCGTCAAAGGTTTGCAGAAGCAGTAGCGTTTTCATTTAGCTTGTGGGTCTCGTGAAAAAGCGCTGCCGTGCCGTTAAAACAGCTTCCGGTTGCTTCACCTTTTCACAGCGTTCGTTTCTAGTTCGCTTTTTGTAGTCCGGCAGTGCATCTCGATATTCTATTCTTTGAAAAGAGCCCCAGTCTCTTGGCAAATTAGGCACACGCAATTGTTTCAGATTTCGGTGAAAAAAGACTCAAATTTCCCCCTAATCTCGATGCGGCGGCCCTCACAGTCAACTTTCCTTTTTTTATTTACAGTGGTCTTGTGGGAAATGGGGTGGGCTAAATTCTCACAGCCAAAGCCAAGGGCAAGGGTAGTGAGGGTGGGTACCCAATGATCTTTTATGCAGTGTTAGTCACCCTCTGTGTCCTCTTCCTGTCTGCTACTGAGATGTATTTTGGTATTGACAGGCAGCAGCGAGTGTGTGACAATACTGATACTAGTTCCTAAATCACTAAGGGAAAACGCTTTTGTTCGGAAATTTAGAGTAGGCCTGTTTTGTGCGTATTTACATTGTACAATACACATTTCATTACTTGGCTTTCATATTTTTCTTGAAAGACAAACTCTGTGCCGATGATTTGACATCCTTCGCTCGTTTGACATATTAAAGGCTCAAAGGTTCTTTGTCCAGTTGAAATTGTGCATGGCATAGAACAAATTAAAAATAGTGTTTGAAAATTCATCTTTCTTGACACTAAAAAAAGAGAAGCCTCCTAATCTCGTTGTACTTGTGTAGAATGACAATAAAGGTCATTCATTCATTCTCATGGGATGTGTACCATAATCTTTGGAATATATTTGATATTATCATTTTAAGACAAGGACCCTTTTTTATTTTTTTCACACTTTGAGTGCTGCCATCCGGACCGAAGCTTTTGCGCTTTATACACAATTTGAGTCTTGGTTGACTTAGCATGTGCGCTGGCATTTGGACTGCAGACCATTGCAACACGTAAAACAACAACAGCTCTTCTATGGTCTTCTAGAACGCCTTAGGAGATGAAAATGTAGTTTGCAAAGAAGAGACCCTTTTTCTCTTATGTTTTATGAAAATGTTTCACTATTACAATGCTTGGACAAAGGAGTAGCATAATTCCATGTCAGGTAGTTTGTTCTTTTTCATGGTCAGATAGGAAAGGTGCAAATATTCATACCTCAGTAAAAAGAAAGAATTGCATGTTTCATTGCTTGTTATAGTAAATAACACAAATGATCCCGATAGTCGTCCTATTTCAATGAAGCGAGAAACCAAATATGCCTTTCTTTACATTAATTAGCATGCGACGTGAGTTGTTGACACCAGACTTTGCCTGATTTGCAAAGTTCTAATCTTGTCATAAACAATGTTCCCAGTTGTGTTCAATGACAATGAAGACAAGTGGAATTGTAATGTAGACTAGTCAAGTCAAGTCATTTTTATTTGTATAGCCCTTAATCACAAAGAGTTTCAAAGGGCTTCACAGGTTATTACACAGACTTCTTTTTCAGACTATTATTACACCATCCCCTGATCTGGAACCAACATGAGGGCAAGGAAAAACTCAAAATGTCATGGTCGCCTTGGTGACCAGTCTGCCCCGCCCTCTGGGCAACAGCTGAAGCAGTTCAACTAATTGTGTCTGCTATTTAAGGCTGGATTCTGGGCTTTGCGGGTGCTGGCTCATTACACAATCCCAGGTCTGTTATGCCTTGTCCTGTTTTAGGTTTATTTTTCCGTCTGTTATGCCTTGTCCTATTGAGTTCGTGCCGGAGGAACTCTGTACCGTTCTGTTCTGATTGTAAGAATGTTTTTGTTTGTCTTGTCCCTGACTTTTGGACAACTTTTATTTTGTTAAATAAAACTTATGGATCGTCACGCAATTGAGTTCTCCCTTCCTGCCTCCTGCCCCCGTTCTGGTCCGATCACTCCTTCGACCCCACCACGCCTCGTGACACAAAATCCTCAACATGAGGAAAATGAAGAAACCTTGAGAAGGGAGTGGCTGTTCCATTGTTATTTGAGGAAATCGTTTTTTGAAAATAATGTATTTACATTCGAGTAGATAGAAAAGGACAGATGACAAAACATGGAACAAGAATACGGTTTTATCCTTTTGCACTTTTCTATATTTTTAATTGGTATCACTTGCACAAAGAGGAAAAGCCCTCCATTTTTTATACTATTGCACTGGTGTCAAATGTGCAGCCCGCGGGTCAAGGTTTTCGATCCGACCCATGAAACAACACCCAGAGAAGCACAAGAGAAAAATCACCTGCCCTTTGAAATTTGTCTACTCGATGTAGACGAAACCAGGCACAACTTGCAAACAACTGGAGCTATATTGCTTCAACTATCTTTTTCTCTCTATATCTCTCTCCTCCGTGCTCTCTTTTTTTCTCTCCTTCTTTACTGTCTTTTCTCTTACATTTTTTCAATATATCTCTTCCTCTCTGTCTCTCTCCTTTGCTTTCTTTCTTTTTCGATCTTCCATTTTCACTCTTTTTCTCTTCTTTCTTTCGCGTTCGCCCCTTCTCTGTTCTCTCTTTCTCTGATCTAGTAGTCACGCCCTGTGAGTTTTTTTTTTCTCGCATGTCTCCCCCAGCTCCCCGAGCTCAAATGAGTTTGACACCCCTGTACTATTGTATCATGACAAAGGATATTCATTCATTTATTAGCAGTCTGCTTTTGCGCAACTGTATTTTGCACAAAACGAAGAGTCATGGAAATACACTTCATATTAGCATGATTACCTGACTCGATATGGTTAGGTTTCAGCAAGCACTGATTCTTTCAGGCTATTACTTGACTTTTTTCAGTCAAGTTGGGATTATTATTATTCGACGCCACTTTCCAATAAGACAGGGGGAGAGACATTCTTCGATGCGCTTTTGTGACATCGAGCGGCCCAAAGAGTATACTGTGTTTTATTTGATTCTGTAACGTTTTGATAAAAGTCCTCAAGCGAACTGCTTCTCTTCTTTGTTCTCAATCCAAAGACTCATTCCTGGCCCGGGAGTTGAACACAGGGCGAGACATGGAATGTTTACGCCAACATTACCCGTGTGGATGTCAGTGTTGAGGGAGCTCAAGAAGTACTACAAAGTCAAGTTAGGATTCTGTATGCACTGATTACTTTCAGAGCTCAAACGTGACGTTACTCCAATGGAATCCCTCTTCAGTGAAACAGTGTACCTCTTTTTTTCCTGTATCTTTGAAAGAGAGGGCTGCTTTGAGTCCTTAGGTGCTTCACTTCTCACGTTGTTATTGGAATTGTCTAATGACTCTTCCATGTTTATTAGGGTGGTCCTTATTTTTCGACTTTTAAAATTTCATGCTCTGACCCCTTGAATATGTTCCAATATATACAAAACGTAATTAGGCAAAGTTTCATCAAAATCAAAGGATATTTAGAGGTCGCTCAAGGCCTCTGAAATTTTGGTATGAAAAATAAGGATTTTTCGCACATTATATCAGACCTAGTGTACAAAGTTACTTGTAACTTTTCTTGTGTTACAATTATAATCAATGGACTGAAATTGGATGTTCTAAAACGCCGTACACATAGGGTTAAGATTTCCGTTTTTTCTCGAAAATTGCCAAAATTTTACCATTTTGGGAAATTTCAAAGTCGTTGAGCTACCTCTAAATATTATCCAAATTGTTCAAAATTGCACACAGTGTGTTTTTATCGATATAAGAACATATGCGGGGGGTCAGAGCCCAATATTTCAAAAAAAAAAATTTCGACCCCCATTAAGGACCACCCTAATGTTTATTCTCGATAAAGTGTGAAAGATTTAAAAATAGCGCCATTTGCTTCATTGTTCACATTCTCACTTGTGAGAAAGGATTGCCACGGCTCTTTGCATTTTCTTACTGAACGTGTCACTTGATTGTTTTACGTGCAATTATACACCTACGAACAGCAAACTATCCTTCACTGCAACTGCTGATAAATGTTTGTTTTTTGAAACGGTTGGGGTATCAATACGTTTATTTTCTTTTTAATATAGGATTCCAATTCCTTATTTTGACTACTTTTGTCCACTGTTGTTCCTTGGTTTGGAGATGACATATTTGTCTGCCAATCGTGTTGCTGTTCTTTGATTTCCACACCCCTTAAGACTATTTTTCATAAAAACAGGGGGGGAGGGTCTGTTGAGGGCTTTAGAACAAGATGGAATTCTCTTATCTGGATGCTTATCTCTTGGTCCTCCTTGCAAGTTCACAATCTATTGATGTCTTCTCTTCTTATTTTGAATGTCTACTACAGTTTTGACTTAACAGGTATTTTCTCCTTCAGAGAGTTGGTGTGAAAATAGAACCTATAATTACATATATTATATATATATATATATATATATATATATATATATATATATATATATATATATATATATATATATATATATATATATATATATATATATATATATATATATATATATATATATATATATATATATACACCGTATTTTCCGCACCATAGGACGCACCGGGTTATAGGGCGCACCCCCAAAAAATAGTTTTGGGTCCTATATCTTCCATACATAAGGCGCACCGGATTATAAGGCGCTTACAATGGGAACGTCGACAAAATAGTCAGATAGTTCAGTCAAACTGATTACCCCCTTAACATTCCGAAAGCTTGCAAAGAAGCAAATACGTGTCGTAGACACGAGCGGATGCGGTGTCCATACGATGTCACTCAAATGCATCGTTCCAAATATCATTCGGAAGGTTAAAGTCTTTTGATTCAAGAAATGCCAACCATTCCTTAGTTTCTATTTTCTTTTTCGCTCGCAACTTTACTTTGCATATGACAATAAACACTTGGAATTGAGTTTAATTTAAAAAAAGACCCATCACAGAAACATCGAGATCACTCTGAAACAAGATACTGGGAAAATATATAGCCGGAGTAGCTCACCGAAGTCTTTGTGCTCAATAATAATGTGCAACCATGGTCCTCTTATATCCGTGAGTGTAGTAAATCCAGGAGAGTAAAATATTTACAAATACAGTACAGAAAAGTAAAATACTGTTTTCTCTATGCCGTCAACCCAACATGCTATTCACATTCATCTTTTTCGGGCAATTGCAGGCTTTGTTTTGCCCCTTTAGCCTATGCCAGCCTGTAAATGATAAAAAGGATCTGCCCCCTTTACCTCCGAATAACTTTAGCCAATAGTGATGGATTCAACTGATGATTGACACATTGGTTAGCCAATGAAACGCCGGTATATAAATCCCAGCATACACCGCGAACTACTTCGCGTTTGGGGGGAAATCTAGTCGGCGGGGGCTTTCATTAGTTGCAAGACGTTGCGACTTAATATTGATCCATATATGAGGCGCACTGTATTACAAGGCGCATGGTCAGCTTTTGAAAAAAATGAAGACTTTTAGGTGCGCCTTATAGTGCGGAAAATACGATACATATATATATATATATATATATATATATATATATATATATATATATACATATGTGCTTTAAAGCGATTACAATTTGTAATTACAATAAATAAAATAATCGTTAGTATTGAAAATTGGTGTTACTTTGACGAATTTTCACACCAAATTGCAGGTTAGAACATTGATTTTCTTCAGTACGGTTAATTCTCAAACCAAAAATTTAACTCCAAAAACCAAAATTGTCGAAATAGGTTTCTCATTTCTTGGAAAAATCTTTACAATTCTTACTCCGTACGGGCACTTCTTGGTCATCCTGTTGTTTATTGTCATATTCAATCTCTTCATACATTTAAATGCAACAAGAAATTGCACATTTTGCAGGAACAGCACTATCAGGCTCTAAATTGTAAAATATGTTGGAACGACCTCTGTGTAGCTTTCAAGCTACCACTATTTTCATCATACCTTTTAATGTCTCATCTATGCTTTTGCCCGTTTCACTCATCCATGGTTACTAAAATGTTTTGCAAAACTTCCCAAATTGACCTTTGTAGTGTGCGTATGTCCGGGTGAGATTCCCAATGTGCTAATAATCCAACAAGTATATATCTTTTTGAAAGGCTGTTTGAAAAATAAATTAAATGATGATCTGCATTTATATAGTGCTTTTCAAGTCAATGACTTCCCAAAGCGCTTTACAATGTGCTCCACATTTTCCCAATAGCGGCCTTGCAGCCATGTAAGGCGCTAACCTGCTTATTGGGGGTATTAGGGGTTCAGTGTCTTACCCAAGGACACTTCGACATGTAACACGGACGAGCCGGGATTCGAACTGGGATCCCTTGATCCCAAGACGACCGCTCTACTTCCTGAGCTACTGCCGCCCCAAAAATAAGAGAAGAATCTGATGTTAGAATTTTGGTCTTAAATCTTCCATCATTGTGGGTGTGGATGAGTTTTAGGCAAGGGCAAGTGTAATGTAACCCCACACAAACTGTCCCAGTGAATTCATAAGGACAGTAATAGAATAAATTGTACTCTTTAGGGTACTGCAACATCCACAAAAATGGCTTCTTACTGCCCTACATGTCACAGTGTGACTATTCAATCACTACTTTCAAAATTGAAAACACAATTGACTCAGGTCAAATAGTCGCTGTCACCTCTTGACTCAAAAGTAAACGATGAGAATAGTTGCTGTGGATGACTGCTTCACACGTCTGCCTCAGTTTTGAAGTCCTGGATTCGATTCAACATCTGGAATGCTAGCTTTCTGTGTAGCATCATTCTCTCAGTTTCCTCCCTTGTTACAAAACCTTTAGTTACATTGATTAGCTATCCTAAATGTTTCCTTGGTCTGATTGTCAGTGGGATGAAGTATTTGCATCATGGTTAGTGGTGTCTGGACAACTGTGTTCAACTGATATCACCCACCCACTTCACCAATACTTCATCTCACTTTTGTCAGAATAGAATAATACACCTTTATTGTCAAAACTGCCATATATAGTGCACATATACACACATAGAAATTAAATGTAACATAGAATTTAGAGGTCACATACAATTTAAAGGTAGTAAAATGATGACTATGCACAGGTTAAACGGATGGAAGCTGGAGTGAGGAATGTCCTTTATAATGCCTTTTGCTCTATTCAGACATCTGGAGTAATACATGTCAGTCAAGGAACGCAGTGAGGGTGGGTTCCCAATGATCTTTTATGCAGTGTTAGTCACCCTCTGTGTCCTCTTTCTGTCTGCTACTATGCTCTTGAATGCCACACTGACACAACGTAGGTTGGCAAGCTCTCTATGGTGAAGGTGACCAGCAGGCTTGCGCTCACTTGGTCTTTTTTCAGCACTCTCAAGAAGTGGAGGCGGTGAGGGCCTTCTTGACCTAAGCTGTTGTGTTGGTTGGTCAGAGATATGGACCACCAGGAATTTGAATGACTGGATAACTCCAGGGCGCAGATACAGGATGATAAGATTTACGAGAGCCTGGTTCAGGAAAAGCCCGATCCCCTCTGCCACCTTCCTTCTTAACACCAGAATTACCTGTGTAACGCAAGGAAAACAAATGCGGTAAAGTTAAAATAGATGTAAGAATTCCGATTCATTAGAGGAGTTATTTGTCCGATCTTTGTGGCTCCGCTTTAAGACCAATGCGGCAGATCGTGCATTACCCATTTTTCAAGTTAAGGTTTAAGGGTAATGAGAGTGTTTTTTATAAAATGGAGGAAAATACATTTAAATTGGAAATCTATCTTCCCTGGGAAAGAAACAGAACATGCTATTTGAACAGCCTCACAGCGGACCCTACTTCACTGTAGTTTACTTTCACAGTAGCGGTACATTTTATTTGCTAAGCGTGTGTATTTCCTGGAGCCATATGGCCTGCAGTCACCTGGACAGATATTGGAATGATAGAATTAAGAAAACCTTTCTATTTGGAGAAGATTTCATTGCAGTCGTAGCGCTCGAGAGCCAAACTATCTGAATTGTATGACTTGAAGCGTTGTAATCCAGACGTCTCACGCGATAGGTGCTAATGAGGCGGACATCCGCAAGTGGACATCATGTGATTATGGTAAACAAGTCGTAAAAAGTTGCTTGAGGCGAACATTTTTAATGGATATCCATTCCGCATGCATTTTTTTGGATTGCTCAGTCACAATGACAGCATACCCTATTTACTACAGTTGTCATTAACATGAATGGAAACAAACAATTCTACAGTTTTATTGATGTCCATAATTTATAGTTTACTGCATATAATTTACCCGTAGACCAAGTCTAAAGCATGCAGATGTGTCCCTCGCCATTGTACTGTAATCCCTATGCAGCAGTATCATAAATCAACTCATCATTCTACCGTCACTACATGAAGTCATTCAATGATCCAACATCTCACAATCATGTGTAGATAGTCCAGATACCCTGATTCCAATTTTCAAATTCCGTTAAAAATCGACTTGAGGAAAGCCACTATAATGGTTGTACTCTAGTGAGCAAAATACAAATGCTGTAAGCATCTGAGCTGCACATTGTGTTCTCTGTTTAGAGAGAAAGCCAAAGTCATTGAAACAATGGCTACATGTCCTGCATTTCTAATCATGATCATTATGAACCATTAACATTTTTCACTATATCGTTAGAGTCTGTTACACCATTTTCCACCAGAGGGCTCCAACCCAGCATGGAACTGGGCAATGGCGTGTCCAATCACCACACACACCTGTCACTAGTTTTCCTCACCCATTATAATAACATTTTAGACCGCACACGTCGTTTGGGCATTAACATTTCTACTTTCATGTAAACATCAGATTCCGTTTCTTTTTTTATTGTTTCTTGTTTGGGGTCCTTGGACCTTCAGTTCAAAATATTATAAACTTATCACTCTCCTCAGGTGTAGTTCCAGCGGCTTTTAAGTCCGCTGTGATTAAACCTACTCTGAAACTACCCAATCTTGATCCAGAAAGCTTATGTAATTATAGACCTGTGTCAAACCTACCGTTTCTTTCTAAGGTACTTGAAAAAGTTGTGACACAGCAGCTGGATGATTTTGTATCCGAGAACAATCTTTTTGGATATATGGAATCAGGATTCAGGGCTAACCACTCTACTGAGACAGCCCTGATTAAGGTAACCAATGATCTTCTACTGACACTGGACTCCAGCGCTTCATCAATCTTGCTGCTGCTGGACTTTGGTGCTGCCTTTGACACTGTGGACCACAATATCTTACTATACCGGTTGAAAAATGGATTGGTCCCTCAGGAACCGTCCTCTTATGGTTCAGATCCTACCGCTCAGATAGGACGCGCTGTTTTAGATATGGTGAAATGACATCTGAGTCCTTTAGTGTTACCTGTGGTGTTCCGCAGGGTTCAGTACTTGGCCCCCTTCTCTTCAGCATTTACATGGTTCCATTAGGTGATTTTATTCGCAAGTATAATATCAGTTTTCATTGCTACGCAGATGACACTCAACTATATCTTCCGATGGAGGAATCTGCCACACTAAACTGTGGAAATTTGGAGGCCTGCCTCTCTGAGATATAAGAATGGATGTCACTCAACTTCTTGTGCCTTAACTCTGAAAAGATCGAGATGTTAGGTGTTAGCCGAGATGTTCCTTGCCCGCAAGCGGGTTTAGGATCAGGTAATTGTGCAATTTTGTAATTGTAATCATCTGCAGTCCTTAGAGACATTTTTGTGATTAGGGGCTATATAAATAAATGTGACTTGACTTGACTTGACTTAGCTATTGGTCCATCTAAATGACGTGACTTGTTCTCAAAAACTGCTCTGAACATTGACAAATGTAATATCACCCAGAGTGACTCAGTTAAAAATTTAGGTGTCATATTTGGCCTATATCTTTCCTAAGAATATCTTTTTTCCATCTTCACAACATTGCTAAAATTTGCCCTATGCTGTCGTAGTCGGATGCGGAGATTGTAATTCATGCGTTTGTCACCTCCCATCTGGATTACTGTAATGTACTACTCTCCGGTCTCCCGAAGTCCAAAATTAAGAGCCTTCAGCTGGTACAAAATACTGCAGCGAGGCTTTTAACTAAGACAAGAAAGTTTGATCACATTACCCCGAATTTAGCTAATCTGCATTGGCTCCGTGTTAGCTTAAAATGTTATTTTAAGGTTCTGTTGGTATTATACAAAACCATGCATGGACTTGCTCCCTCATATCTTTCAGATTTAATTTCCCCCTATGTTTCGGTCCGGAGCCTTCGCTCTGAAAATGCTGGTCTACTTGTGATCCCAAGAGCCACGAAGAGATCTGCAGGTTTCGATGGCGTTCTCCATTCGGGCCTCGGTGCTGTGGAATGCCCTTCCGCCTGAGATTTGATCTGCAACCTCAGTGTAACTATTTAAATCTAGGCTTAAAACACACTTCTATTCTATAGTATATGAATAACCTATATTTTATATCTGTGTATTATTTTTTATTGCAACATCCATTGCAGCCTCGTCATCCTGGAAGGGGGAGTACATCATGCGTGGTCCCTTCTCAAGGTTTCTTCATTTTCCTCGTGTTGACGTTTTTGAGTTTTTCCTTGCCCTCATGTAGGTTTTAGATCAGGTTATGGTATAATAGATGGTATAATATAATAGTTTGCAATAGTCTGTGGTCTGTGCAGCCCTTTGAGACTCCTTGTGATTTAGGGCTATACAAATAAACATGACTTGACTTGACTTGTTTGTGCATTTTTGTTATTAGTGTCGTGCCCGCTTGTTACTTTGTTCCTTGCATTTTCTGTTTCTGGTTAAAGTCTTTGTTTCTGGTTTGGACTTTGTCTGCTTTCATTTTGTTTGTTACTTTATTCCTGGTTTTGTGACCCAATACCATCGTTATTTTGAACAATTGAGCCTCGGTTCCTGCTTGCCTCACCCTCCCTCAGAAAATGTATCTCCCCCCCAAACTTTTATAGGTTTTACTGCAGTAAAACAATAGTGGGACAACCTGAATAAAAATTAACAACTCAAAACATAGGATCAAATTTCTTTGTGACAAAAGGGATATTATATAGATCATTGAGATCCCATTCCGAGTGCTTCTTAAGCAATTCAATGAAACGGTCTCTTAATATGCACAGATACGCAAAATAAGAGTTGTTTTTATTATAAATGGGTGAGGTGTGTCTTAGAGGCACCATTTCCTGTGGTGTTTCTTGGGCATATCATTGTTAATACTTTGATTCCATTTTGCAATGTTTTGTCTTTCTTTTGTTTATTTCGGTTGTAATGGGTTTCTTCTTGTTTCTCATTCGTCAAATCTTGTATGTCTCTCAGTTGCGTCAGCCAATCAGATTGCTCCTGTCTTGTCTTGTTCACACGTTTTTGTGTGTATTGAGTTGCCAGTTTGTTTGTTTTCAGGTTGTTAAAGTCAATCATTATTAAGACTATTTCGTGGCCATATTTACCCAAATAACATACATGTATATAGTTTAATTCTACATGATGGTGGAAGCAAAGAACTTACGTCCTTCCTGGCTGAGGTCCCAAACAGAGAGAGGGGGTGGTTTATTTTACGTCAGAGGAATCAGTACAGACAAGAACACGACTTCAAAATAAAAGAATACAAGATTGATAAACGTACAAGAGATATAATTACAGTCATTGTTGAAACGTTACTGTATGTGTGTGTGTGTATAAGAAACATTGTTTTTTTATTTAGTAATATAAAAAGAAGCTAATTACCTTGAGACAAAAATTCAAGAGATTTACATTAAAAAACCTGACACAGGTCAGCTGTCACAAAACCACACAGAGATTGACTTAGTTTGAGCTTTTGACTTGAACACTTTACAGCCAAGTGTGGCGCACAAGAAATATGAGTTTTCACTCTGATTATAATGTGCTTTTAACAACCATTTTCGACTTCTTTTTTTCCATGGTCTCAAGACCATGCTTGACCACTAAATGCCATTTATAATGCTGGGACAAGATTAAGAGATGGCTTTCCTTATTCTACACAGGCTACATAATGTTTCATTATACACAGCACAACAAACGATATGACTTTTATCTACAATTTATAACACGTCTAAAGAGAAAGTTATACATTAAACAGCTACACAAGACAGAAAGTGGAATTTTACATTTCAATTCATATAAGCAGGTAGGCCACTTCCACTCCTTTGCAAGGTTACGGTTTGTTGTATAGAAATATTTTTATTTACAATTGTCTAGAGGACTATTCACGTAATGTTCCAATCGGACGACAGAGCTTTTGTTTATTGTTTACCGAAATCGGTGTTAGGGTCAGGTTTTCCTCCTTCCACCAGAGGGCGCCAACCGTGTTTGGGTCTGGGCAAAGGTGTGTGATGTTTGGATACACATGGGCCCCATTATATAATGAGGAAATTTTGATCAGCGCACGTCGTCGGCTCCTTTTTATTTTTCAATCCGCTGCCATGCCAGGTCTGTTTTCTTTCCTGGTTTCTTGTCTGTACTACTAGTGATCCCAGGAGCCAAGAAGAAAGAAGTAGGTTGGAGACGATATCAATTTTGGGATCCGGGTGGAATGTTCTGCCCTCTGAGATTCCATCTGCAACCTCAGTGGAAGTGTTTCAATCCAGTCTTAAAACACACTTCTGTTCTATAGCTTTTGAATGACATATATTTCATGTTTACAATGCCTCCATTTTCGCCTGGTCCTCCTTGAAGGAAGGACCTCATGTGCGGTCCCTTTTCTTGGTTTCTTCATTTTCCTCATGCTGCGCTTTTTGAGTTTTTCCTTGCCCTCATGTAGGTTTTAGATCAGGGGATGGTGTTATTATAGTCGGTAGAGCCTTTTGAGACTTCTTGTGAATAGGTGTCAAACGAATAAACAGCACTTGACTTGGACATTTTGTTATTGGTTTCATGCCCACGTGTTAGTTTGCTAGTTTCTTCCTTGCATTTTTAATTTCTGGCTTTGGTTTTGTTTGCACATGTTTTTTTGAATCCTTGTTTGTTAGTACGTCTTTTATGATATTTTCCCCTGCCTCAGGTCCTGCTTACCCCCACATGGGTCCATCATCCACAAGAAGTTCATTAAAACCAAATCCATTTGGCTTTGCTAAAACTGTACAAGAATATATTGCTTCTCGCCAGTAGGTTCCTTGCAAACACAAAGAATGGAAAGCTTCCTCTCGAATGGCTTGTTGTACTATTGCGATGGCAAAGAAAGTTATAATATACTTAATAAGGGGAAAGGATTTTAGGATTGTGGATTTTTTCCCATTCTTCAGCAGTTCCGGATTGCGTGGGACAAGGAGCATCTCCCCGTGGTGACATAAAAGGTCTTTATGAGTTGGAAAGTCTTTGGAGGAGCCGTCAATAAAAAATTACTCACACTGTTTAAAGAGCAACGCACATTGTCAATGCAACGTCCGGGTATCGGACTGCTCATCGACTCGACGGGTTTCCCCTGAGATTTGCCGTGATTAAGAAAACTTTAACGTTGTGACGTGCTGTAATGACACCAAAGCCGATTGCTGTTTGGGACGAACATTTACAACCGCAGCCGTTTCGGGTTCGCACCGTTTAGTCATTAGTAAGGACTGGAGATTTGTGTTCAGGTGCCATTTATGTTGACACAAGTTATTTGTAGCGTGTCTCTAGCCGTGCCCCCATGCAGTCTTTCTGGTTTTTGGTTTGCTCATTAATCATTTTTATGGGAGCCGCGGCGCAGATACGATTTTTTTGTGCATTCTTATTTTCGAAAATTAACATTTTTTATTTTAATATATTGTCTATGTCAAATTTAATTGAGACAAAATGAGATTTAGGTCCTATTTGGTTTTTTTTGCCGGGCAGATTTTGGGATTTACGTCCCTGCAATATTTTTTCAAGTTCAACTCGGAACTCCAGGAGGTCTGGCAACCACATCAGTTTAAAAACAAAGGTAAACTCTATTTTTTCTACTCTAGTGTATTTTCAAACCTTTGACCACAGAATGTTCTATTGGTGTGTTTGATGAAAGAGAAAGCTCAAAGACAGTCTGTATCCCACCAGGAGTGATTAAATCAAAATCACAAAAGTCTCAACCAAGTGTATGGATTTAAGGAGTTTGAGCAAAGATACGTTGAGTGCTTCCTTAGCTGTTACATTTGAACCATCTCTGCTGACTTTGGTCTTCCTGAGTACTGCTGCATGAGGTAGAATGACACTAGGGATGTCGCGCAGACCCAAAAGCCACCAAACCCTTAAAAAAGGGGCGTTTATTTAAGAGCAAAACAAATAAAAATACTAGAGGGAAGGGTATGTAAGACCGGGACTGCTGCCGAGGAGACCTTGAGAGGGAGGCTTGCAAAGGTAACTGGAAAAGGGGTCTTGGGCGATAATTTGGGAGTCGGTCGATACCAGGGATGTTTCATCAACGTGAGGTGGGAGCCTATGATATTTATAGTCGAGATGGCTAATTGTCTAATTAGTATCACCTGGGGAGAGAAAAGTGAGGGAACCTCAATGGAAGTTTTAAATCAAGGCTTCAGACACACTTCTATTCCAAAGCTTTTGATTAATGCCCACTTCATATTTTGTATTGTCCTGGTTTTTTTCCGACTGCCTGCCTGGTGGTGATACGAAGGAGAAGGACGATTTGAGATGAGTCAGCGGACCAGCGTTTGACCTGACGCATGTGAACGCCTGCATGGTCTAGCTGGCAGAGATGGGAAGCGGCGTCGTGGCCGCCATAGAGCTTCTGGGCTAGTTTACAGGCTGGGGGCGTCGCTGCTGTCATGCACTTAACGGACACATTTTTAACATGCTACCTAGTGTTAACTATGTCTGTGTACTGTAATGCTAAATGTAATTCACCCTGGTCATCCTGAAAGGGAGATACCACTTGTGAGGTCCCTTCTCAAGGTTTCTCTTTTTCCTCACGCTGAGGTTTTGAGTTTTTCCTTGCCCGCATGTTGGTTTAAGATCAGGTAATTGTGTCATTGTAATCCTGTGCAGTTCTTTGAGACATTTTTGTGATTAAGGGCTATATAGTTAAATTTGACTTGACTTGACTTGGAAACTACAGAGGGGTGAACTTGGAACAAGGAAGGAATCGAAGGAGGAGGTCGTAGATGGAGAAGCTTGTCGTTTTGACTAGGGGAAAATCTTCAGGAATCAAAACTGATCAGCAATGTGAAGTGAGACCTTATGGTGTTCATGGTCTAATTGGAATCCCCAAAGTGGGGAGATAAAAGTGAGGGAAACTACAGAGGGGCTCTTGGAGTGAATAAAATCTCAAACGGGAGATTTGGGAGTCCCATTAAAAAAGATGGCCTGAGTGGACAATCATGGGACAAGGAGTGAACTGAAAGAAAGAGGGTCATAGAAGGAGAACCTTGTTGTTTTGATGAGGGAAAGTCTTCAGGACGTTGAATCAAAACGTTGCAGCAACGTGAGGTGGAGTTTATGGTACCTATAATAGAGGGGGCTTGTTGTCCAATTGGAATCCCCTAGGGAGAGGAAAAATAAAGGTGGCTGAAAGATTGGGTAACCCTGCCATCTTTGGAAAAGAAGAGGGACTGCAGGCACAAAACCATGACATCCTGTGTCATTCTGTGTCCATTAGTAACATGCTGAACTCGCCGTTTACCAAAATCAATCGGCTAAAACACAAGTACCGACTATTTTATGCCAACTATTGACAATCCTTTATTTGCGTCTCCATCTAGGTGCCAGTCCTACAACCAACTCAAGCGGGGCTCCCTTACGAAGGAACCGTATCTTGTGTTGGGTCATGACAGGACCGAAAAATTTGGAATCAAGGACCAAGCACATCAAGGCAACGTGGGCAAAGCGTTGCCACGTAGTCTTGTACATGAGTTCGGCAGAGAGCGACTTCCCAACCGTGAAACTCAACGTCAGCGAAGGACGAGAGCAGTTGTATTGGAAGACCATCCGGGCCTTTCAGTACATCTACCGACGGCACCTGGACGATGCCGATTGGTTCCTGAAAGCAGATGATGACACTTACCTGATTATAGAGAATCTCAAGTATTTGCTGTCTGGGCTGGATACCGAGAAGCCTTTTTACCTGGGAAGGAGGTTTCGACCCTTTATCGAGCAAGGATATATGAGCGGTGGAGCAGGGTATGTCCTGAGTAAGGAAGCCCTACGGCGATTCATTCAAGGTTTTGCCACAGGAGCGTGTACTCACTTTTCTTCCATAGAGGACATGGCAATGGGCAAGTGTATGGATACGATGAAGGTGAAGCCGGTCGATACCAGGGATGTGAAAAGCAGACAAACCTTTCATCCGTTTGCTCCTGAACAGCATTTGCTAAGACAGTTTGTGAAAAACCCTTGGCATATTTCTTATGAGCACTACCCTCCAATTCAAGTAAGAACATAACGCATGCGAGCCATGCCACAAGGGGGCTCAACTAAAGTGTTTAAGTCACAGATGTTTCCATATATTGTTGGCGTAGACATTCAGTGTATCACAGCGTGTTCAAATCCTGGTATTTGGACAGAGTACGGTTGGAGAGAGCAGTTCAGTCTAGAACTATTATTACAGAGTAAAACATAAAATTTCTCTCCCCCCGTCTTATAGAAAAGGGGTGTCGTTTTCACAAAAGGGAAAATGAAACTTACTAGGATGGGATTTTACGGAGACAATTAGGAAGTCACATTTTCACAACCAGACCATTGTTAGGACTGACTCCAGCTGGATCTTCAAGGTTGTATGTTAAGGGCTTACTCATCGGAAGACCATTGTTGGGAATGTACTGATATGAAAAGATACATTCAAACATGGAATGAATACAGAAAGTAAACACTCTATTCACATATTGACTTGAAAAGCGCTATATCCCACTTGTGAAGCCCCTTTACAAGGTCTGCATTTATATAGCGCTTTTCAAGTCAATAAACATAAGATGCATTTAGAACAACTAAATGAATAGCAGGATTTTCTAAGTATTGATGTGATGAATTCATGATAAAAGTAATATAGCTGGAAACCTCCTGTTATGGTTACAACATACTCTGTGACACATTTGAATAATCTAACAGTGTGTCCCAAAAAAGTACCGTATTTTCCAGACTGTAAGCCCGTTATTTTTATAGTTTGGCCGGGTTGCTACCTATACTCCGGATACGACTCTTTTGTACAATTCTGAAGTCATTTTTACTGGATATATAACTTGACATGTTATTTTCTCACTTAATGGCAGAGGGCGCTCTCGGCCTGTGTTGAGAATTTCAACCTTGACCGCAACGTAGAAGCGGAAAGAGGAAGCGTGTTTGTTTGGATTTAGTGATTTGGAGTGAAGATAATGGTTTGGTAAGCATGTTCTTCATGCCAGAGTTATCTGAAGAACTTTTAATACATTACGTCATTTCTGACGAGTGTCTAAGATATGCACGTACGTGTTCTCTTATTTAATCTTATTTTAACCTTTCAAGATGCCAGACGTTTTTGGTGTTGGATTTTATCAGAGAAATTTCCCCCCAAACTGCGACTAATATTCCGGAAAATACGGTACACACACCTGTCCCTAATATTTCTCACGCTTTATAATGGCTGTTTGGACAGCACACGTCGTCGGGTCATTTTCACTGTTGTTGCGACATAAGATTCTGTTTTTTGTCGCCCGTTTTGGGTTTGGATATTTTGTTAGTTGTTTTGTGCCCACTTGTTTTTCAGTTCGTTACAGTGTTCCTTGCATTTCCATTTCAGTCCTTGTTTCAGGTTGGGCTATTGTCGGGTTAGATTTTGTCAAGTCAAGTCATGTTTATTTGTATAGCCCTTAATCACAAAGAGTCTCAAAGGGCTGCACAGATCAAAGACTATTGCAAACTATTATTACAGACTTATGACACCATCCCCTCATCTAAAACCTACGTGAGGGCAAATGATACACATATTATCAACATAAATATTGTCTGGAGATGTTTATTCGTTTTTCTGGACATTTTGTTAATGGTTAAGTGCCCACACGGTAGTTTTTTACTTTATTCCATGCCTTTCTGCTGTAAAGCCAGGTTTGTTTTTAGATGTTTGTTACTTTGCTCCTAAACGTATGATGGTTTGTACAGTATAGCTTCATTTAAAGGTATTCTAGTTTGATTGAATTGTGTGCGTTTGTTGCAATCTGACTGGAAAAGGGACAAAACTGGCGGCAAATGTCACAAATATTGGATTGAAATAAGATGCTTCCGTATTTGGTCTAAAAGTCTGTAAGAAGTTTGTGCGGCCATATTGTTTTGAAAGTGATAATGGATTGCTTCTTGTGCTTGTCCAGGGTCCAGGTTGCTGTTCGGATTTTGCCGTGTCCTTTCACTACATCTACGCAGTTCAACTCTACACTCTGGAGTACTTGACTTACCATCTGCGGCCGTACGGATATAAATACAGATTTCATTCCAGTCGACATCAATATTTGAATGGAACGACAACATGATTGGGTAATCTGTATGACGATCCCGTAGTACCCGTTGATGTACTCACAAATGAGACGGTACTTCAGATGTGGGTCAGCACACCCTGCAGACTGGCTTCACTGTGACCTACACATAAAACTTCAAATATATGGGACTGTTATAACTTCTTGTGTTTTCGGAGGTGACCTCTCTCTTTCCCTCTCTAACATACCTATTTGGTCACTCACTTCCGGGTTGAATTTTCCTCCTATGACTCTCCCTCGTCACTATTTAAACAAGGGGTCTCGCACATAATTTTCGGTCCCCACCTTTACGAGAATGTTAAAGGCACAGTGTATATAATTTGACCACTACATAATGTAGTATTCTGTTGTGCGGCCTAAAACGAAAGTTTAAATTCACTAATAAGAAAAAGAAAGACCAAAGTTTCCATAAACCAACATTGTTCCTTCATTTTCTGCACAGCCTTTCCCCAGATTTTGATTTTTTAGGTATCGTTAGCAGCAAGATGGCAGAAAATGATGTCAGCTCCCTCTATGGGGGACTCATGTTATATAAAATGAATGCCAATATCTCAACAGCATTTTAAAAAGTGCACAGCTTTATGATTGTTCATGTATTTCTACTAATTATTTAAATCATGGCAATTTTACCCATAGGAGTCACTGAATAATACACACAGTCGCTGCCCCAGCAAATTATGGTATCATTTAAAACTGATTGAATTGTTTTTCCTTTTAGGTCTTTTTTTGTAGGGAATTAGAAAAAAACACGGTCATGCTTAGTAAACACTCAAAATAAAGAGAAGACGTCAATGGATTTTCAACTTGCAAACGGGAGACAGAGGGGCGAGTGAACTTCAGATAAGAAAATCTAACCTGTTCTAAAAGCCCTCCCCTAAAACCCTCTTTTTTATGAAAAGGTTACAAAAGCATATTTCTCCAAAAGGGTGTGCATGTCAAAGAACAGCTATGTGATTGGCCAAGAGTGACAATGGTGTAAACGCTTCATAATAGTCAAAACAAGGAAAATAACAGACTGGAATCCTATGTCCAGTCGATGATACTTTACCAATTTCCTCCAAGCACCACTTCTCTATGTTGATAGCGCTGCCCTTCTCTCTCTCACCCAGAACCTTCAGCCACATTCTAAGTTCATCCTCCCATATGTAACGGACAGGCACACTTACAGCAACTCTCCCTACCTGGCATGCAGCTGCATCCTGCCTGCCAGGCAGATGAGCGATCCAAGTCTATGTGACCTCCTCTACTAGTAGCTACAAAAATGGCAGAGGCAAACTGGAAGTGCAGCTCGGTGTGACATTTTTTTTTTTCACCAACAGAAAAGGATAAAAGGTTTCATTTGTGTGCTAAAGTTGTCTGGTACTTGTTGGAATTATATACATATATTTATCCCACAGTTGACATTAATATGTTATAAGTGTTCTCAGCCCTTTTTGTAGTTTTCAGCCGTAAGCTGTTCTTCAAGGCCATGAGTTGTTTTTTGTACAGTCTGTCTCTTTATCTCACATACCAATGGGTGCAACTTGCCCTGGAATAATCTGTAATAATATTCCTTTTATGCATGCAATAACTCAAGTTATTTTTCACCGAAAGCCTTGAAAGAAGAAAGGTGTCCGAACAGAAATCAGCTGTGATCATCGGGCGGAAAGCAAGGCGTGCGAAAGAAGATTAATTAACTCTGTGTAGCAACAGTTAAACGGCGGTCTCAACTAGTTAGATAGAACCCCTCCCTTTAGAAGTTGAGACTTATGTACGATAGGGCGAACCTTAATAAAAAGAGGAGAGAGATCGAAGATTTCTTCAGAGTGATTTAGGAGATTGGCGGTATTCAATCTTCGATCCTCTCCTTGCAAGATATTTAAAAACTGATCAGATTGTCTTTGTCTTTTATTTCAGAGCGTTTTATCATAAATGTTGGGGACTTAAACCTAACAGTACTGTAGCAATACCACGAACTGTCTTGAACACATGGAAAAAGCTTATACTAGCTATACAATTTTAAGATAGGAAAACGAATCAGAGCTTGAATGTTATAACAAGCATCACTAACCTGCTTTTTGTCTGCCGGATACTGGCACTTGGACCCGAATTATTTTCCGTAACCTTACTAAATCGCTTAAATTTAGTTGTGAAACGGTTGTAAAAGCAATATGTATATTCATTTATTAAAATACTTTCTGAATAGGAATATATTACTTTCTCAGACCAAACACACCTTGCCGGGAAAAATTGCTCAGCAAAACAAATAGAGGTTTAGGATAAGAACGAAAATGTACAAAAAAGCAAAGTAAATAATTGCTTAGCATACGAGTGAGTCCATTGTTCTAAAAGTGAGCACAATTTGTCTTCGCAACAGATGTCGAGCACAACTCCTTGAGTCATCGTTCACTTTCTGTTCAAACATTTGGAGAGCAGATCTACAAATAACCGGAGATCGTAGTTTGGGGATTGTAATACTGTACAGTACTACACTGCATCCTTGTGGTTTTACAGAGAGCTGCAGACATGTCATACAGGAATAGCGTTGGGCGCGTTACTTTTAAAAATGGCATTCAAGTTACTATTGTTTCCAAAAAGTGGCCGGTAACACTATAGTAAAGGTAAGTATTTATGTTTCTTTAAAAAAATAATAATAATAATTTTACGCTTTCTGCGCAAATACGAAACACAGCGGTGACGTCTATGACTGGCGTTAACTTGTAGATTCCGACTATGTTAGGAGAACCGACTTTTTTGGGTCGGCTCACTAAGAGGAGCCGGCTCTTTGGTGCCCCCAACAACTCTTTAGGTTGTTTTTGTTCCTTTAATCCCTACATTACCAATTATTATGAAACGTGATGCACGGAATGACTTAAAAAGCCGGGAAAATAAGGGAAAAAAATAAAGGGAGGGAGGGAAAAAAAGAAAAGAATAAACTACACAATAACACTGAAAAACACAGGAAATGTAATTAAAATATTTATAAATCCAAAAAAGTAAAACACAAGACATTTTTATGCTCAACAAAACTAAAGTCATCAACACAGCCGACTCAACCCTCATTGGCCTTTTCTTTCGGCATATCAGTAAATACTATACAGTGCATTGGTAATTGCCATTTTGAATGGTGACATGATCCGAAAAGGAGTGACGTTAACAACTCGGAGGAGAGCGGAATACCGCTTTATTCAAAGTAACGAACGCATCAGTAACGACGCAGGCGGAAAAAAGAATCAGATGACGCCATTACTGGAAAAAAATGGCGTAGTTTGATCACAGCTCAAACATCTTCACAGGGTTGGGAATAAAGGTGGAAAAGTATGAAAAACAAAACGATACGACAAGAATAAAAGCGCACACACACAAAAGCGACTGAACAAAAAAAGTACGATGGCATATAAAAAATTGGTCTTTCATGGGCACTTATGTTCTTTATTGATTTCAACATATTAGTATACAGATCAAATTCCACTAGTGCCATGGATTGGTGCCTGAAGTCCCTCTGCTTGTCCAAAGATGGCAGCATGACCCTGTTTTCCGTCCCCCTCACTATTCCTCTCCCCAGGTGATTTCAATCAATTAGCCACCTCTACTATAAATACTCCAGGCTTCCGCCTCATGTTGCTGATGTGTTTTTTGACCTGCCACTCAAACACCAATTTTAAAAGAAAACCCAAATCTCCCTTTCAAGAGTTCAAGTTTCTCCACCCAGACATTCAGTTCCCCCTTTGTCCAAGCATCTTCCACTTCAGGCAACTTTTAAAGGTACTCTCAAGTCACCTGTTTAAGATTTTTACCGCCCCAGGCCTCCCTCTCAGGTACCTCCCTCAGCAGTTCCAGTCCTACACCCCCTTCTCCTATTGGGGTTTGATCGCATCCCTTGTCAGGGTTCCTACAGCTAAAAGCACGTTCTATTAAAGACTTTTTGAAATCAATTTTTAGACCAAGTCGACAAACAAAACACAATTCAAACAAAAACACCACATGACTTGGAGGTATTTTTAAATGTTTATTTTGAATTTTTTTCAAATCACATTATGGTCCAGTTGAAAACTTTCTAATTAAAAAAACCCTCCAAAACTTTAGACAGTAAATCATGTATCCCCAGTCAAAACTGGCAGGTGACTTCTCGTTCTAAAGAACTCTTTTGCTACATTCTTTATTATTTTCATTAAAAAACACGTTTTTCTTGTCTCAAACCTTTAAAAAAAAATAAGACTGCTATAATCATGACCTATTTTGAGTGTAGCATCATATAAACACTTTGTCCTCCCTGGACGTGGGCGATTGATCAGTAATACTAAATCTTAGGTGTTTAAAAACTTTCCAAATGGATGGAGGACATTTTGATGCTTAAGGCCTTCCTTTTAGCATGAATTCAATGCTTCTGAAGACTTTAAGGCTCCTCAGGAACCCTGCTTGTATTCAGTCTTCTTGTCGCCCTACATTTGGGTCTGTCCGACATCCCGCAACCAGCATAAATACGCGAGAATGTGTATGTGAAGCATAATGGTTGCCCTGTGGGTATTCCGATGAAATTCCAGCAGAAATACCCAAACATTTGTTCTGTGCACCATGATAAGATTGTCTTCATTGCCCTGTGATTAAGTCTCCGAGGCAAAATAGATTTTAAAATGGCACCCCTGCCTCAGCCCCAAAACGCTCCACCAGCTCAAATCTTCCCCAGGTAGTTGTGGAAAAAAGCGTGCAATGACATTTTTAATCCACAAGGTGGTGCTGCCAAGAAAGCCACACAAATGGACAGTTTAGTGTGCCACAGCGACCTCACCCGCCTGTTTCTATATCAGTCAATCTTTTGTGAGCTAAGGCGCTTTTTTCATCCAATATGTCGAAAATGGTTGAAAACATGCGTCTCAAAGTCAAATCAGTCGGGGGATACAAAAGCTAGAGTCCGGGTGAGCTTGGGCAAAATGGTCTTTTTTACAAAAAAACAGCGCTGATAAAACATTCCGCTCTTCCTATAGGAAGTTTTATATCTGTCCACTAGAAGGCGCTCTAACGAAGTGTAACCTTAAATGCAGACTACAAAAAAGCAGCCTCACTTTTCGCATTTTACCCAACCTTTTTCAAAGACAAAAATAAGGGAACAAGATTCTCTTACACTCTGCCCTTTAACTGGCCCCCTGGGGTGTGAGCTTGAGACCAGTTTTGAAATGCGTTTTTAAGATTAAATGACCACGTTGCCTTAGGTGACGGTACAGCATTACACTTTTCTTAATAATCTATTTAAGCTCACCGTGGCGCCTAAAGGTTATTCATTTTGGATTTGAATGTAGTTCAATACTTGCACTTTATTTTTCTACAGAAAATTAACCAAAATGCTCTTGAAATGAGCAAAGAAATGATCTGCCAGTGGAAGAAAAACATTGGCTACAAACTCCCTCCCCCTTTTCTTTAATAAAATTATTCAGGAAAATGGAGCACACTATTTTATTTGCAGCACAGCTTCATCAAAAAAATAAGTATTCAATTGCTTTCCCAATACTATGACATGAGTCGATAATTGATATCTATAAAGAAAACAGGTAAACTACCGCCACCTACTGACATGGATGAATGTTTCAGCAACTATGCTGATCATTGAAGCAAAGATATCATACAATGAAACGTTTTTTTTTTGTGCAAGGATAAAATTGGGCAATTTTTGGCGGCACACTAGTCGTAAAACACTAGTAGACTCGTACCTGTCAAGCTGTCAAAAAAACAGTATTTTTTTGTGAACAAGTTTATTTTATCCATCCATCATCTCCACCGCTTATCCTCAGAAGGGTCGCGGGGTGCTGGAGCCCATCCCAGCTGTCTTCAGACAGTAGGCAGGGGACACCCTGAACTGGTTTTATGTGGCAAATAAACACAAACATTTTCAGGATTTTTCAGGGGGAGACTCATAACATCAATTGAACGACGTCATATCAAATAATTAAATGAAAATGCTCGTCAAAGACGCCATTTTGAAGTTGCAGCGTCATCCAATCAGCACCAAGTATTGTAGTCAATGTCCTACCTTTCCCGAGCAAAGATCAATGGAACACTTCCGAAAAGATAATATAAATACCCTAAATATTAACACGGGGTTGGAGAGCAGGTTTCATACAGGTTTCTCATGGACAAATTCAAGCACTTTTTATGTACTTTCAAAGACAATTTTCCATTTTTAAAATACCATTAAAAAAAAAAAATCCGGCGTTAAATAAAACGAGTCTACACCTTAGTTTCAAATCCCAACTCAAGCCCCAGCCTTATTTTGGAAACCGAAAAGAATCCAGAGCCTAACTCTACATCTAACTTTAGATGTAACCCAGTTTCAAATTTTAACCCTAGGTCGAACAATATTTTGAAATCCTACATTAAGTTTAAAACCCTAACATGGACCTCAAACCTTAGTTCCTAACCCTGCACCTAACTATCCCCAAACCTATTTCAGACACTAAATTCAGTTTAATGCCTTAATGAGGAGCCTAAACCCGAGTTTAAAACCTTAACTCTATCCCCAATCTAATTTCAGAGCCCTACCATCGGTTTAACACTCTAACCTTATAGCCCAAACCCTAGTGTTTCAAACCCTAACACTAGCTCTAAACCCATTTTGGAAGCCTCAAACCCAAGTTCCCAGCTTTACATCTAAGCCTAGCTATAAATTCCAGTCCCAACCCTAACTCTTTTTAATACCCTAATAAAGAGTCCAAACCTTAGTTTGTGACCCTAACCGCAATCCCATTTTGAAACCATAAAACAAATTAACCCCTTATTTGAAGCCCTAGACCAACACCATAACAAAAAAACATGGCAAGAAGTTCACCTAAATCCAGGCCCTTTTCAAACCTTGAAAACACAACATATAAATTATTTCAAGCACCTGTCCGAACCCTCAGGGAGAGATAATCACATTGAAAGTATCATTCAAAATGGCTAAGCAATTTTGGAATTCAACGAGGAGCCATTTTCATTTGTGAAGTGACATTACAGGAATTTAATTTGGAAATATTTGAAGTTGTATACATAAACGAATGAAACATGAACAGGAAAGTAAAAACTGAGTTTATCCACTTGCAGTCAAGCCAATAGGGTAGTGCTGGGGAAAATCATGGATGACTTTGACTGCCTCGTTGTAGAGTTCAAGGTCTGTTGGACAAAAGATTATTTGAAGAACCCCAAAAAGCAGACCTACCGATCAAGCAACGCCTTACCGAACGTGATGCCCTTCTCATCTCGGATCATGCTGTAGGTGGTGGCCATGAGAGCCCCTTTGTTAGAAACACTTCCAATCACTTCCACAATTCCAAACAGCTCTTCTTCGAGCTACAACATTAAAAAAGGAGGGGAAAATGTTAGTATGAGCAGATGGCCTTTGAATAGATAATCATCGATAGGAAAGAAGGATGAACTAAGTCATATTCAAATATCTGGACCCAAAAGTATTGCAAAATGTATGCTTGAATAATAATGCGTGGATTTTTATGACTCAATAGTGCTGCAACAAACAGTCCATGTTGTCCACAAAAATCTGTTATAGAATCAATAAAAAAAATTCTGTTGTCCAGAAAAACAACAATTTTTTCCTTCATTGCCTTTTTCTTCCGTTTTCTTTCAATGTTCTTAATTTTTTCTCGTTTCTTATCCAGGGATCTAACAGCTTAAAAACGTTGAATTCAAGACTTTTTAAGACATTTTAATGCCAATTAAAATGAAATTTAAGACCAAATCGACAAAAAAAATAAAAATAATAATAAAAATAAATAAATTAAAAAAACAATTTTAAACAAATGTTTTTCAATCACAATTCGGTCCAGTAGAAAACATTCCATCTAAAAAACACGGCAAAAACTCCATTTTTTTCAGACATAGAAAACAAAAAATAAAAAGGACCAATCTCCATTTTGTTCCATTTATTTTGCCAGATTTGGATTTTTGGGGTACTGCTAGCAACAAGATGGCACACAATGATCTCCCTATAGGTGAGGCTAATGTTATAGAAAGAAAAATTTCTATTTATTTTACACAAGTATTTAAAAAAATGCATATTTATTTGACAATCCATATATTTTGGCTAAAGATTTAAATCAATTTTCTTTCATGAATAGAATTCCTTGCTGTCAGGGACATCTTTTGACTATTTTACAGGCTCAAGGTGTCGTTTCTGTCGTGCACTTTCTGGACAGATTTTTACATATTACCCAGGTTTTAAAAAAAAACAAAACATTGATGTTCACTACGTTTTGTGTCCTGTTACCCAATGCTATATCTATTGCACCCTGGTCATCCTGGAAGGGGGATTGCCACTTGTGAGGCCCCTTTACAAGGTTACTCATTTTCCTTGTGCTGAGATTTTTGAGTTTTTCCTTGCCTGCATGTTGGTTTAAGAGCAGGGGATGGTGATATTGGAACCTGTGCAGTCCTTCGAGACATTTTGTCATTAAGGCTCAAACTAAGAAATGGGACTTAACATTCTTCTACCAGTAGGTGGCACTGGATAATACAAACGGTCCCATTAACTGTACCCATAGCGGATATTCATTTTTTACGTCTTTTTTTGGGAAGGGAATTTCAAAAAAACCCTTTCTTTAAATGTTATCTTGCTTAACACATATTACAGAATAACAATCACCGAGCTAAGACTTGAAAAGAGAAATCTACTTACTGGGTCATTTAATTCAACGCACACGCATTTTCCTTCCCCATCAGTGACAGTGAAGGTCTTGCCAGAAGGGTGAACCTGAACACAACTCATATCAGAATGACAGCTCGTTGTTTGTTCGCACCAAAGTTACCTTTTCAACACGGCCGACGAAACAGACAACTTGGCTCAAATATCTTGACAGCATGGAAGCATTAATTCGGGGTTTGGCTGAATCGAGGATCGAAGACATGTTGGCTTGTGTGAACAAATCTACTGTATGGCGCGAAAATGAGAGTAGGTTTGCTTTCACTATCTGGCGTGACGCGCGGGCGGGGAATAGACACGCACAAAAAGGATCAACTATGTTTTGCAACACCGGCGAGCGTTGGATTTAAAAGGCAACTAACCCAAGGTTCCTGTACGACATATCCGCTTTCCCTGACCTAGTTCATCCCGGAAGAAACATCATGTCAAATGGCTTTTTTATTTTTTTATTTATTTCACACGTTTTATTGCTCATCATTAAAGACAAAAATATGTATGCAACAATACAAAGTTAACATTAGATACAGACGATTATTGCACCATCCCCTGATCTAAAACCTACACGAGGGCAAGGAAAAACTCAAAAACGCCAAAATGAGGAAAATGAAGAAACCTTGAGAAGGGACCGCACAAGAGGTAATCCCCCTACCAGGATGACCAGGCTGCAACGGATGTTGGATTAAAAAAACAATACAATTAAGGATCTATCTATTTATGCCCTGGTCATATCTGTCCAGAGGGTTGACCGACAGAAAAACAAACACAAACAAAGAAAATAAAAAATAAAAGAAAATAGTAATAAAAAAGGAAAGAAAAAAGGAAAAGAAAAATAAAAAAAAGAAAAAAATAAATAAATAAAAATAAAAATAAAATAAAATAAAAATAAGAAAGAAAAATAATAAAAATAATAATAAGAAAAACAAAAGAAAAAAGAAAAAAAGAAGAAAAAAAAGAAAAGAAAAATTAAGAAAAAAAGAAAATAAAAAACAATTAAAGATAAAATATAAAATAATTAAAATCGAATATAAAAACAAAGATATATTAAATAAGTTGATTTCAAATCTGTCCTTTTAGAAACAAAACACTATAGAGTATGTAATTGCTTACGGTATGTTTAACTCAATGCAAGGAGTAATGTTTATCATATTTAAAGATGTTACCCAAATTGAAGCCACGCACTTTGTTTTGTTTACTTCATGTCGATTATTTTTTTCTCTTCATGAGGAAAAATATATGCACACGACAATTTTTTTTGTATTTTATTGTAGAATTAAATTTTGGATGGAATTGACAAATGAATGTAATTTCATGAAATGAAGTTCATTTATTTTGAAGATGAGACCTTGTGTTTGCTGTTGTGGTCCATACGTCATTTTATACCGGAACCTTCGTTCGTTCTAGTTTCTTTCCGGAATAGAATAGCACGAAGGTCACAACAACACGGTAATTCCGAACCAAGATATGTGACCATTGCGATTATTGCTTATAAATTATTTTCACTCTCAATTTAACATCACTTATAATAAATTGAGACTTATGGTTGTCTCTTTATTCCTCAACTGTATGACGAAGTGGGTCTGAATCTGAGTACTCTCGTCATTACGTAACTTTGTTTTGTTGGGTGTTAGCAGTCCAGAACAACTGTAATTAAACCACACATTGATGCCATTTGTATGTTTTACTAAGATTGCACTACGCACGACTAGTGCACCTTAACAGCAACATTTTGCTTTTTTAGTGCGACCATGTTTTCTTTCCTGGGTTTACGTAAGGAATTAAAAAAGTCAACGTCGGAGAAGGAAGCCGATGGAGGATTTGTAATCATAGGTAAGAAAGATTTCGTTTTTTTCATCGGTATACATGGTGCCGTGTATGTGTACACATGCTATTCATATCATTGCTATTACGTTTTTACATTGTTTTCCCTGAAAATGGAAACCTGCGTGTTAGAATATTTCATCACACACATTGTGAACATTTAAAAATTGTTTGGAAATTGATGTTTTTCTTTAGAAAGACTAAATCATTCTAATGTTCTCACAAAATCAGAGTAACATGTCGTCTTAAACCACGATGGTTAATAAGACTTGAATCAGAGATTTGCACTTATTTTCCCATTCATTTTAAATTTGCTCTGCACTGTTTCAAGACCATGGGATAGAATGCAGGGAATCATTTGCTAAGTTAAAAGCTATATAGTGGAATGTGAGCTTTCAAATTTGCCACTTGTATGTGTGTTGCTACAAACGACAAAATATTTGGTAAATTCTATATTTAAGCTCCCCAAAATACAAAATTGAATTTGTGTTGGTAGTGAATATATTAAGACATATGCATATTTTTTTTGGTATCGTCAACAACTTGGAGGTAAGCAGCGCAATATCCTATATTTTTATCTCATTCACCATTGCCAAACAACATTGACCCAGATGATGCTCTGTGCTTAAAATGTCATACATATGGAGGTTCAAGACTGACAAAATGTATCCAAACAGTTTGTCAAATATCAAGTGGGTGACAAAATGGTTATTGTTTCCCACTTTTTCCTCTAGTGAGCAGAGCCTGTTGAGAATTTCCAGTTAAACTTACTTTATGTGGAAAATCGAGTTTGATGATTAGAGGTCCCAACAGTAAACTTGAGCAAGATGCTTAAATGTGCTCAATATTTCACTCATCAGCTAACACTTGTTTTGTTGTGTCCGAGCGCATTCATCTTTGGTAAATCTAGCAAGTTCCTTCAGATCTCTTGTTTTTTTTGCACATTTCTTGGCAGGAGAAACAGTTGAAGAGCAAAGGCAGAAGATGCAGTCCATGAACATCGCACAACCTTCAACAAATGTGATTGTTTTGCCATCTAAGGTGAGCTTTTGCCATTGCATTATTTATACACACACACACACACACATATATATATATATATATATATATATATATATATATATATATATATATATATGGTCAGCGCGTGTGCGGCACAGTCCGAGGTCGTTGGAACCTCCTGCGTGGGTTCAAATCCAGCTCCCGGCCTTACTGTGCGGAGTTTGCATGTTCTCTCCGTGCTTGCGTGGGTTTCCTCCGGGCACTCCGGTTTCCTCCCACATTCCAAAGACATGCATTTCAGGTGAATTGGCCGGTCCAAATGGTCCCTAGGTGTGACTGAGCGAGTGAGTTGTCTGTCCCCGTGTGCCCTGCGATTGGCTGGCAGCCAGTTCAGGGTGTCCGCTGCCCACTGCCCGATAATTGCTGGGATGGGCTCCAGCACCCCCGCGACCCTACTGAGGATAAACGGTGCAGCTAATGAGATGATATATATATATATATATATATATATCTTTGTATATGCACACCTGTTGCAAAATAAGACACAACAAGGCCTCAGTGTCCCTTGTTTCTTATACACTAGAAGAGGGGTGTCAACCTCATTTCAACTCAGAGGCCATATGTTAGAAAAAAAATCTTACAGGGGCTGGACCAGTAGATTTAAGAGAAAAAGGGAAAGCGAGAGAGAAAGAAAAAATAGGGAGAAAGAGATCAAGAATGACTGAAATGGAGAAAGACAGAGGGAGAGAGAAAAACAAGAGTGAGAGAAAATTAGAGAAAAAGACAAGAAAGAAAAAAGAGACAATGATAGAGGAATTTGGGAGACAGAGAAAGAGGGTAAGAAAAGGGATAAAAAGAGGGAGAGAGAGTAAAGGAAGGAGAAAAGAGGAGATATTGGGAGAAATCAAGAAATGACAGAGAGATGGTGCAGCTTTTGCTCCATATTTCAAACTGCAGGTTATTTTTCTCTTGTGTTTCTCCCAGCATTTTCTTGCTTTCTATGCACTAGAACAACCAAATTGTTCGAACCAGCAATTCCAGTTCAATATATCATATAGTCTAAAAACACAGCCATATTTGAGGAGTAAAATACAATTAAGCGGATTTACAGAAAGTCTGCAATGATGACATTGTCAAGCGTAAGCAGGTGCATGCATTTGGGCAGCCTTTTAACTCTAGCACTTATTATTGGAGCACAGTTTGTTTGGTAAGCTTATTGAGCTACATAGACGAGTGAAGTCAATCATGAAAAAAAGGCATTTGAAGTGGTTTAGAGAAAGAAAGAGCTTTGGGAAAACTATGATTTGGACTTCCTTACACTGTCCCTTTTGCAGTCAGCCTCTGCAGCTCCAGCTCCACCTCCGATTTCAAGCACATGCTTCAAAAGCCAGGAAGAAAATTCTTCAGCTTCTTCACAAGCTCCTTGCAATCGTGTCTCAGTTGGGGAAGTTTCTTCACCCATCCCGGATTTTCTTGGCGACATCCCCTTTGCCTTGGCGCCTCACATTCAAGCAATGCAAAGAGGAATCTCATATGCTCCTGATGTACTGCTTTCCAAGGACATGGACTCAAATATCCTTTATTTTCAATATGATTTCACTTTAGAAAAATCCCTTCTTCATTTCACCGTAGCCAACTGAACATGTGTTTTGCTGCTACTCTATGGACTGTAAATGCTCAAGAATCTCTTTGATTTCATGTCAGATGATAAAGAGGCGCTAATCATGTTTAAGCATACCAACCACAGTCATTTCATATCTTTGCGTACAATAGTCAAAGAAATATGATATGACTTGAGGTGAAATGACTTTCCTTACTAAAGTCAATAGAATCATTTGACAGTATTTACGAATAAACATTGAGTGTGTCAACCGCCCCTTAGTGACTGTCACGCCAAGATCAATTAATTTATTATATACTGCATGACAACTTGTACATTTCGTTCAAAGTTCCTGCCAATTGGCATACTTTTCCTACTGTTTGTGTCATTTGTGAACTGGAATTGTCATTTTTAGAACAGTATTCTGTCGCTGCTATTCTAAAAAGGCATACAGGATGCATTTTTTTTGTCTTGTATGTTTTGGATGGATAGGATTTTTATGTTTAAGTGCAAACATTGCAAACGATATAAAAATGGAGATACTGCTTTTTAAAATAGTAGCAATGACGTCTACCTAATAAATGTTAACCCCCCCCCCCGCCAAGGTGTTCACTTTTACAACTGCCAACCAACCAATTTGTACTGTATTTCCTATGATGAAAAACCTGCTTTTCATTCTTTAATAAATGTTTTTTTTGTGTACTTTTGTATTGTTTAATAAATCACTAACATCATTTTAATATCCCTAACGCAAGCCTGTCATGCCCGTTGTGAAGAGTGCTTTTTATGCTACAGTGGCTGGCTGTGCATTTCTTACCGTGGCCTTCAACAAAGGTAAGATCTTAAGCCCGGACCAGACAGTGTTAATCATGACGTTCGGGTCAGGCTTCTCTCCCGCTGACTTTTTTTGTCTTGTTTTTATATGCACTTGTCATTGGTTTTTTTTTCCCTTCCTCTTTTGCTAAGTGCCAAGCGTGTTAAGGACATACTGCTGCTGTGGTTCACAGTCCAATTTTCAAGCCATCAAAAAGTGACGGACGGGCTTCAAATTTTCCCGTCAACTTTTGATGGAAATTTGTCAATGTAACCACTGCGGACACATAAATATTAAACATGTAAATGTTTATTTAGTCTTGTTTAACTTCAATCTTGTTACAAAAGACAGGCTTTGCGCGTCACGCGGCGTGGGGCCTTTCGCGCAGTGCGCGTCAGAGGTGTCGGACCTTTTCAAATGTGTCCAGCTTTTTTCCAAAAGTCTGTCTAACAAAGGACGTTGACATTAATTCTGCAACTAAATCTAATCATTGTGGCCTGAAAAAAACCTGTCAGATAGATACGGAAGATTTGCTTGTGTTTGGGTGCACTAGCGCCCCTAGCGGACGTTTCCGGAGGCCTTCCAGTAGGCCCTCACTTTGCCAACTCGAAATCTGATTGGCTAAACCAACAGTTGGGTAATGCTACAAGGCCTTCAGAATTGTTGTTGAAGGCCTCTGGATAGATTTCTGAATGTGGCAACAAGTAATGGCTGAAATGTGATTGGTTAAATTCTTTAATATGGAAGCACAAATTTGGAAGCAGTGCAACCAGAAGACAAGCAAGGAAAGAGCGCTGACAGACAATTTGGTATCATTTAACCCTCATGTTGTGTATGAAATTGGCATCATTAACTGTTAGCAGGTTCATTTTGACCTGGGGCCTAACTCAGTCCTGAGCACCAAAAATAAAGGATTAAGGCTCAATACAGGTAATACAACATTTTAACAAACATGTGCATCCATAACCATTTATTCTGATTGTAATTTGATTATATGGCTCATGAGACACTTCAGTTATTACATTTTATCATCTAGAAACGGGTCACTGGAGACCAAAACTCAACATAAGGGTTTAATGGTATTCATGGACAAAATGAATTAAATCACACGAATCAAATGTTGAGGTCAGCAGAGAAGGCCTTCAAGACCATGATACCCCAGCAGTGCAAAAACAGTAACGTATATAATTGTTAGAAATAATACAATCTCGGGAAAAAAGTGCACTAGGTTAATGCACGATTTTGAGGGGAATGTGAAAAATGTACTTCTTTATGATCGTTCATGTATTTTAGCTAATCATTTAAATCATTATTCTTTTTAAAAATGAGTGACATTCTTACCCCTAGGGGGTACTGCCTAATACACACAGTCCCTCTCAGTCCAGCACCAGCGTATTATGGATTAATTTATTGTTGATAGATAGATAGAAAGATAGATAGATACTTTATTTATCTCCGAAGGGAAATTCACATTTCCAGCAGCATCCCTGAGCTGAGAACAATACAATAATAAAGCAAAAAGAATACAATATACAAACACCCAGTGTGACGTGCAAATGCCCACTGTAGCGTGTTATATAGAATATCTAAATAGTGCTACACAGAATACATATTACAATAATATTCGTTAATATGCCATGTAGGTGGTGTGGTTTAATGTGGATTGTCATATGAATTATTTCTTATTTCTTTTGATCTTGTACTGTTTAGGGAATTGGAAATACATTTTCTATCCAAAGTTGTTGTTAAAAGCCGATATGGCCCAACCTCAGCCAGACCCTAACTCCGGTGGCCCCCAACTCAATTGCGTTTGAGATCCCGGCGCTGCACAATAGAATGACGTCTAGTGGTGAGATTTTACACAATGTCCCTTCACTTCTGGAAAATAATCAAAGCAGTTGGGAGTGATTTAGGAATAACTCCTGTGATTATCCGAAGAGAGGAGCTGAGAGAGAAGGGATTTGCGGGTCATGTTTGTGCTTGTGGAGTCCTTTTTCTTTCATTGATGTATTTGAAAATGCTATTTTGTTTTTGCAAATGATTTAGTGTTTCACTTTTGCAAATCCTAGAAGAGAACCCGCGTATAAAGTTTTCCAATAATGCACAAGAAAAGATAAATATAATATTCATGGATTATATTTTGAACGATTTGTATTATACAAGTCAAAAAACGGTACTAAAAATGTTAAGAATAACAATATAACTTAAAAAAAAATAGTGTCATTTTTTTTCTATTTTATACTTATACAAATATTTTTATTAATTTTCCGTTTTTGATGATTTCTTTATTTTAATGCAAAGGGTTACACGACACAAATACGTGTTTTAGTTCCTATATGTTTTACATTTTATCTTCTACAATGCATCTTGTTTATTTACTAAAGTGATATCAAGTCTTTTCATTTGAGCAGAAAAGGTTTTTAAATACAGGAAAATATGACCTCAAAGTAATGCTAGAAAAAAAAACAATTTTGTATAAATTAAACCTTTGCTCTATCGTCAGAAAAAAATGCTTATTTTGAGTATGAGCCCCACCTTTGCGACTCTTTAGACTGGAAAAGTTTTATAGTAAAAATAAGAAACTGATTCCAGAAAAAGATGAAAATGAGCTGGATTCATTTTGGGCGTATAACGTGTGGAGTAGAAGCCTTTGAGACTTGTTGTGATTAAGGGCCATACTCAGAAAAATGACTTGACTTTAAAAGCAATTGAGGCTTTAAGTGTGTTGAGGCTTTTGCTGTGCGTGCTTGCAGTTTGCAAGAAGGAAGGGGAGGCACCAAGTCTCGCTCGCTCGCTTGGGTCCGGGGGCTCCAACCTGCAGACCGTTTAACCACCACCCTTTCCTCTTCGAAGCCACAAAAGCACAGTTGGCAATCGGAAGAATAAAAAGGTAATTTTATTCCCCCCCCCCATCTTTGCAACGCAGCTCTCGTCCTTTTCATAGCATAGTGCTAAGCTAAGTACCGTTCTGTCTCCAATGGAGCGACGCTAATGCCACAACTCCATCGCACAAAATGGACATTGCACGGATACAGCGGTCATGTCATTTTTTTTCAGGGGCTTTAAACGAAATCTGTGAATTGGAAATGGGAATTGATACAAATCTATTCCATTCGGTTTGTTTTTTCGGTTACCACAAACTGAAAAGGAACGAATAGCTCCATTGGTTTATTTACTTCTCATCGCTTGTCATCGGATGCCACGTCTGTTTTGATGAGAATCATTTTTAAATGGCGACCTGAAAGCATTTATCTTCCTTCCTAGTCCAATTATATTTAGATATGATTACTGCATGTCTTTATTCACAAATATCAACGGTGTGAAACATTGTATGCCACAAGATTAGACATGCCCCCTCTAGGGTAAAACATGTCATAAGGACTTAAAAAGAAACAAATGGGATAAAAAGCAAAAAAAAAAAAAAACAATATTTACAACAAGATGCTTAGAGACCGGCCTAAGTTATAATATTAGTGCAAAGAATAATGTATGTCACAGTTGTACACTAAAGGAAGTCAAATAACATTAGGCAGCAACAAAATCCTCCAGATAAATCACAAGGTATATAGTTTCAGTTTTACCCGATAACCTTCTGCAGCAGCCAAAAAAGAAAAAAACTCAAAAGGTGGCAAGATATGTTTTCACCGCTTTGTGTGCTCGTTTAGGATGGTGATGGCCCTGCCTGGGAAGATTTCTATAAGCTTGTTTGTCCTTGTTTTAAAGGACTTGTAACACCTACCAGAGGGTCTGAATGGGAAATGTCTTTTAAAATGTTGATGACTCTGCTATGGTATCACAAGTCGGTAATCTTCTTTAGACTGGGCAGAGAGCAACTGATGATCTTTTGGGCAGTATTGCTTCCTCTCTGTGTAATCTCCCTGTCTGCTGCTGTGCTCCCAGCTTAGCACAGCGTGACGCTGTATACCAGGATGCTTTCCACTGGCTTTGTAGGACCCCAGCAGTTTCTGATTTATATATATATATATATATATATATATATATATATATATATAGCGAGGGGGCTGGGAATCCCTTCCTCTGTATCAATCTCCCAAAAAGAGTCAGAATTGACTCTAGCCCCCTCAACTTGGGGGATATGGCTGCGGTATATATATAAATAAATTATATATATATATATATATATATATATATATATATATATAAATGAGTTCACGATTGACAGATCCCTTAATTCTGTCGTCAGGGCACCAGTGAGGACACAACAGTGGTTAGCAGATTTGCCTAATTAGGAAAAGGTCCTCGGTTCGAGAGTGAGTGGAAACCTATGTGTGGCCAACCAACCAGCCAGGTAGTCACAATGGAAAATAAAGCATGAAGGCTCTTTGAACTCTTTTGGGCATTGTTAATTAAGAAAATATTCCACTTTTAGCTTTTTAGAGAGACCTCAAACGACGCACCAAACCTTCAGCTCGACCCAAAGACATTTATCAATTCTTGAATACAATAACCCCGGCCTCATTTGTCTCAACAGGTCAAGGTCGGATAAGCATTTGTGATAAAGCGGAGAGGGGCCACAGTCCGACACCCCGCCTGAAAACATTGGAGCCAACTTCTTCGAGCACTGGCCTTATTATGTCCATGAGTACTACTCATTTAGTGTGAAAACGACACCCGACGGGTAAGCATTAAAGCTTAGCTGTCATTGTCCTGCTCATGTCCTTGTCACTCTCCTTATTTTGTTGTCATTGTGTGACTATTCATATTAGACTTGGAACAAAATATGTCATTTACTCAACATTGCAATCCACTTATAGCATACATGGAATCTTCCCATTTTAATCCAACTACTGACAATATTTGACTCTGTTACTAGAAGTGGTCCTGGGGGGCTGCTTCTCGGTCTTGCATATTTTGGGAGCTTTGTCTTTGTGTCATGTCCTGAGTATTGGTCATTTTTGTCGTTGTTTTATGATTATCGGAAATGGCCTTAATAAATGTATTCAACAAAATTTGACTAGCGTTCTGAATTGGCCTGACAGCAATGGATTAACCACATGAATGACTATAAACTGACTGGAGAAATGAGAATGTCAGAGTTTAGTTAAATGAAAGTATAGCCTATATGTGTAATTTTCATGCAGGATCAATATTATCTATGGGAATGCTATAAAACACGTTTGTTTTTCCCACGATTGACCGTAGTAGTGCCGGATGAATCTCTGGGGATAATCTTAGCCTGGTTGTGAGTATGATCTGGAACAGGCGAGCTGTAGAGAATATAGCACCGAGTTAACTGAGCCAAGCTAAATATATAACCTGCTTTCTGGCAACCGACTTGAGGCTAAATATCAAACATATCGAGGCTTAATCCCTTTTCTCAGTTTGGTGCAATATCCCGGAGTTGTATGTGTGTGAGGAGCCACCTGCAGATGACTGAAAGAAAGTGCGGCTCAATATTTTCTCGGCTTGTACAGTGTACGCCGACATAATTTTTTTATTCTCCTCTTCATAAACCCTGAGATTTTTCATGCTTGTACCTTGGTTAACGCCAATAGGTTGTGCTGTCGCGAGCCAACTGCCCGTCTTCCGGTAGAGACGACAACTTTTACCACATGCTTTGAAATCCTGTTTGGTGTGACCGTCTTGTTATCCATTTAGTTTATTTAATAAAAAAAAAACATCTTCCATCAATCAGTGAATTCATTACAGAGCATATTTACTTCTTACAGATTATATTTACGCTAATGAGGGCTGCGTCGTGGAAAATGCTAGCCCGATATTTGACAGAACCAGTGCTGTTGGTCATGGGTGTCATCGTTCCTCGAGAATTAAAGGAACCTCCGGTCGATGACATCACCACAATGTTTTTTACAAGAGTAGGGGTGCCTATACTTTTTCCGCATGTGAGCTACCGTATTTGCTGGACTATAAATCGTCTTTTTTAGTGGTTTGACCGAGGGACTTGCGACATATATTCTGGTGACACATATATGTGAAATAACTGAAATTCGGGCCGGGTTCGGCCTTGCAACCCAGCGCATTTTTTTTGGTCATGACCTTACTCTGATGACTCACATTCAGAGGTGGGTGGAGTAGCCAAAAATATTACTCAAGTAAAAGTACTATTACTTAAGAATAATATGACTCAAGTAGGAGTAAAAAGTAAAGTTTATAAAGCTTGCAATTAGTTTATTAAATCAAATCAAAGTCCATCCATTTAAGCAATAAATTACAAGTCTGTGTTATTGTTAGTCTGTGTACTCAGTTTTGTTGGAGAAAAATAATGCATATCTCATCTCATCAGCCGTACCGCTTATCCTCATTAGGGTCGCGGGGGGGGCTGGAGCCCATCCCAGCCATCTCCGGGCAGTGGGCAGGGGACACCCTGAACTGGTTGCCAGCCAATCGCAGGGCACACAGGGACAGACAACTCGCTCGCTCATTCACACCTAGGGACAATTTGGACCGGCCAATTCACCTGAAATGCATGTTTTTGGAACGTGGGAGGAAACCGGAGTGCCCGGAGGAAACCCACACAAGCACGCGGAGAACATACAAACTCCGCACAGGAAGTCTGGAGATGGATTTGAACCCACGACAGGTTCCCATGACATGAACTGTGCCGCACTAGCGCTAACCACTGCGCCGCCGTGCTGCCCTAATAATGCATATATATATATATATATATATATATATATATAAAATTTGTATGTATGTGAGGCTACAACTATAGACACTGTGCATACAGAACAGTAAAGAAAATGTTCCTAACCCTGCTCACAAGTGCCACCTGGTGGTTGTTTGCGTCACCGGTCTAATGTAAATAAAAGAAAGGACGTTTTGACCAAATACATTTACCTCAGCAGAGACAGACTAATTGTGTTCCCCGCCCACAACACGAAGACGGCTGGGATGGGCTCCAGTAGCACCCCAGCGACCCTACTGAGGATAAGTGGTGCAGATGATATATATATATATTTAAGAAACCCACACAAGCACGGGGAGAACATGCAAACTCCACAAAGTATGTGCTTGCACGGAGGGGATTTAAGTAACAGCTTCAATGTAGTGGAGTAAGAGTACAGTAACTTCCTTACAAATCGACTCAAGTAAAAGTCAAAAGTATAGTGGTTTAAAAATACTCCTCAAAGTACCCCTTGCTCCCCAGTGTATTACTATAACTATAACTACGCAAAAGCAAATTCTGCAACAGGCGTTTTCTTCTGTTCCACGTCCGCTTCGTCAAACCAGAATAGGTCCAAACAAGTAATGTGCCGCCTTTCCTTGGTGAAAGCTTCGTTTCCTTCTCGTACATTGACTCTGGGAATATGTTTACGAAGTCCGCCATGACACTCAATGAGCTCACACGGTGGGTGTGGCATAGTGTGGTGCTTGCAAACGTTTAATCACGTTTATTGGCTTGTGCTATTATTAAAACTTGCCTCTGATTGGTCGGCGCTTTTAAAACTCAAACAGTAACAATTGCGGTTGGCCAAAACTTCATCACTCACTACAAAACCTTCCAAAAAACGCAGTGATTTGCGGTTTCGCATCCGCACTACGTTCAAACTTCTGTCTTTGACTTTGGACTGCTGCCCCCCTACCGCCTTCTTCTCCTCACTGCCCCCTAGATCTTTCCACCGTCGACTTTGGGAACCTCAGGTTTAACTGGTTACTACCCACCTGTTCTTGCACTGAATGGATTTGGGGAGGGATGCGTAGTGTGGCGTCTTTGAACTGTAGCTGCTGCTGCAAGCCAGTCTCAAGCACACTTCCAAATGAGAATCAGTCATGGTGGAACGCTAGTTCGACATGGAAAAAGGCTGACTCACAAATAAGTGACCGTGTTTCTCCCATATCGCTTAGAAAATGGACAGAAAGTTGATTTCATCTGATGAGGTCTCATATAAGTACGCACATATGGCCAGAGACTTAGTGAGGATACGGAAGAGTAAAACTGAATGTAAGAGATAGCTTCTTAGCACAGTACGTACAACGTCCTTCTTTGATAGGACGTAAATCCACTGAAGCCAAGACTTTCTTTTTCTCTCTTTTTGACTATAGCAATAAGTCTAAACTTGTACCAAGTATTTGTGGTATATATGACATCATCGATGTGTCTAGTATTACCCAAACATTTGAACTTGGCTTTGTTCTCTTAATGTTGTCACGGTGCTCTGTGCACCTTTTAGATATGATGTGAGAGACTTGACTTGACAAATGTGTTATTTGTGGTGTTTTTAGTGTGGAAGTTCAGCGTAGATGGCGCTGTCCAACATCAGCGTGTCCAAGACCTCCATCTCTAGAGTACCCAGCAGCATGGAAGGCATCAACCATGAGCTGGAGAAGGTCTTCATCAAAGACAACGGAGACAAGGACGAGTTAAAGGTACAACTCGCGCTCATCTTTCAAATTTCTCTCGATGGATTGCTTTTATGTTGATGAGCAGGGTTCGTACGGCTTCTTGAAATCCTAGAAAATGCTTGAATTTTCGTATTTTCAAGGATTGAAAATAACTTGAATTCCGGGTGAAGTGATTGGAAATGCTAGATGTTCTAAGTCTGCTTAAAAGGCTGGCACTGCTCTCTGGTGGCTCTCCTTTCCTGTTGCATTTTTCTTTCCTCGTAATTATCAGCAGCTGGCATTAGTTTGTATGACATTGTCATCTGAAGTGGGACAGGTGCATACTAGTGCAAGGATTATGCCTCAATTATGGACATTGATAATAGGCCAGGTTGCGTTTCCCAGTTGTAAATCCTAATGGGAAGAGCATGCTGCAACTGAAAATATAAGCTATCATCATTTTACCCAACATCTAATTGGGGAGAAATTTGGCTAAAAAATATTTACCCTCATATCGTTCAGATTCACAAACATTTTGTTGATTTACTCAAGATCTAAAAATCTTTTGTCTTTTCAAATACAAACGCAAGATTAAAAATCTAAGATACAATTGTTGATCTGGTCATTTTTCCCTTTGTGTTGGTACTGGAAAAATAGCTTAAATTCTTTTAAAAGTGCTTGAATTAGGCCACGAGAAAGGTGTAAGAACCCTAATACATGAAAAGGAAAAGACACATTTTTTGTGTGTGCTGAGGCTTCTAACGGGGAATGAGGGCGTCCAATAGGCTTTTGCTGAAGAAGTATTGTCTGTGTTGTCCTTTGCGATCAAGTCTTTAGAGGTACCAGATGGGCGCCGGGCACCGTTTCCACCCCAGCAGCGCGGCAGAAGCCCCAGGGGCCCCGACACGCAGGTTTCCTCGGCCCCTGGACGCTCCAGTAGCTGTTCGAGCCTCTCGCCTTGCCTTTCACCTGCGTGTCCGGCTGGATCTCACGCCGGCAGTCCTTACTCTGCTGAAGATTTACTGGATGATCCCGAAAAAGGTTCAAACCTCTCTGCCTCTTTTCTACTGTAGTGAATGGGGGAAAGTGGGTCCAGGAGCCAATCTTTGGACTCTTTTACTTCACAATAATGGGACTCAAGCAGAAGTACAAATTAGTCATCCAAATATTGAATTGAGTCAAAGACAAAAAACGACTCCAGTACTATATCAATTTAGCAACGTTGTTTTTAAACAAGCATTCAATCAGATCATCAAAATCTATCTCATCAACAATAAATGATGACCAGTCTGTGTACTCGGTTTTTTTTGGTGAAAATATATATGTGATACAGCTATATACACTGCGCGTACAGTAAAAAAAAGTAACCTGCTCACAAATGTCACCTTGTGGCTGTGTCACTGGTCGAATGTAAATAAAAGAAAGGATGTCTCCCACAAAATAAATGCGCCTCAGCAGAGACAGACAGTGTCCATACATGAAGGGGATTTAAGTAACGGCTTCAATGTAGCCTAATGTTGGGGTTGGGGGGTATGGCAAGTAGAATTGTTAGGTTTTTCATTTTCAGTCATATTTGACCATATTTGTTACAAGAATGCACAAAAAAATTTATTATTTTTTTCTTAAAATTATTTTTTGTACAATTCACACAAAAAAATTATTATGTATTTTTAGACCTATTTCTACCACAAAATGAGAAAACCAATCCTTAAAAGAGGTCAAATGATTATTAACCATCTGCCATATGAGTCGTTTCTCAGAATAAGAATACAAAAAATAAGTTAAGATATAGCATATTATAGTATTTTACAAGTTGAAATATAGTAAAATAAGAACAAAAATGGCCTGGTTAAGAATTGTTTTAAATATAGTGATTTAGGGGAAAAGTGCTGGATTTAAATATTTTCCTAGAATAAGACCTGAAAACGATGAAGTATTTTACTTGCAAAACAACTGAAAAATACTTTAGTTTTTTCTTTTCTTTTTTTAAATTTTACTTGAAAAATAAGTTTACGAAAATGATATGTAATTAAGAATTTGATTTGAGATATTAAAACACAGTAAAATGGGAAAAAAAATGATCGGACTAAATATCGTCTTCTTATTCAGCCAGCCTCGTGAGAGCTGCCACAGTGTCCAACAGGTTTTGAGGTTATTTTCCATTTCCCTGTTGTCGGTTTCTGATGAGGGGATGGTTTAGTGGTATGAGTCTATCTGTGATAAAGGGCTATATAAATAAACTTGACTTTAACTTGTCGTTACATTTACAGATGCTGAAAGTAGCTCACCACTCCCCAAATTTGCCTCCTCGCCAAAACCAAACAACAGCTACATGTTTAAACGAGAGCCTCCAGAAGGTTGTGAGAAGATAAAAGCCTTTGAAGAGACGAGGTGCGACGCTGCTTTACAATCGTCTTTACAATGTAAACGTTGCACGTTAACCGAGGTGCGCTTCCTCCGTTGCAGCTCCAGGTCATCCACATCAGCATCAGTACCCCTCTTCTCCTGTCCTGACAAAAACAAGGTCAACTTCATTCCAACCGGCTCGGCCTTCTGCCCCGTTAAACTCCAAGGCTCCCTTCAGCTCACGTCGGCGGTGCCATCTGACGAAAACCGGGACGCGACGGAGCTTCAGGCTCGGACCACATTGCAAGAAGTCCCTGCTGAAGGTGCCACAAGCGGCCCTATAGAAGAGTTGGCCAACCTTTCCTCAGAGACTGAAGATTTGCAAACAGACACTCCGGCCATCAGCTAAAAGCGAGCAGGGCCGGTTCTTGGGGTCCAGGTTTCACCTTTGTCAAGTGTGAGCGGTCGACAGTGACTTTCCCTAAACTAGCTCTGCTAGCGGAGCCTCTGTATCTCTTTGCCGAGCCATACCGAGCTCTGGTTTATCTCTGCATGTTGTAGAAACTCCAACACCAGTAACCACTCTCAAGACCAAGACTGCCACCTTCCTATTCTATCCTGTCTTATTCCCATGCTTCTAGCAAGGAAAGTGAATGATGTGTAATATGCGGGAAACAGGGATGAATAGAGCACTCATTGAAGGGATATGCATTTTCAACCGAAGTTCTATTTCTTGTTCCGTAAACATTACAGAATGAATAAGCTCTAAATGTACGTATGTGTATTGCTGTGTTGATATCGGTGAATCCGCGTGTACCCGTCCACCTGTTATCTAGCACTTATCTAGGGTAGGCTGCGGGTGGCAGCAGCTTTGCCAGGGAAGTCTCATTTAATTGTGACACACTTAATCACAAAATGTCTCAAAGGACTACACAGGCCATAATGACTTCTTCCCCTGATCTGAAACTTACATGCGGACAAGGATAAACTCAATACCTCAACATAAGGAAAATAAGAAACCTTGAGAAGGAGCTTCCCAAGAGGTAGTCCCCCTTCCATGATGACCAGGCCAAATTTGATGTTGCTTTGGGTAACAGTCGGTGTTGGGAGTAGCGGCTTTATAGATAACACTGTTATTTTTTTTTTTTTTAGTAATGTGGTCCTCTGACTCACTACCGCCAATCAAACGCAGTGCGTTACTTTGAATAAAGCTGTTTTCCGCTCTCCTCTGTGTTACTTACGTCACGTTTTTTCCTAGAGTTATATAGTAAATAATATTTACGAATGCGCCGAAAGAAAATGCCAATGAGGGCTGAGTTTTGACAGCACCCAACTTGTGTCTTTCGTGAACGAAACGTCTCTATAAGCCGGCTCTTGGAAGTGAAGGAAGCGGGCCGACTCCCCACCAATCAACAGCTGGTTCCCTCCAAGACCCCTCTTGTGATTGGTCAATATTCATTTGTTGGGGGATTCTGTTTTTGACTTTAATTTGTTGAGCATAAAAATGTTACAATTGTTTTGTATATCCTTTTTTGTAGATTGATATTTTAATTTTATTCCCTGTGTTTTTCAGTGTTAATGTGTTTATAAAAATGCTTAGTTTATTCTTTTTTCTTGTATTTTCCTTATTTTTCCCTCCATTTGTGTTGTTTTTCCTTGATTTTCCCTCATTTAAAGTCATCCCTTACATCAAGTCATATAATTGGTAGTGTAGGGATTAAAGCAACAAAAACCACTTGAAGAGTCGTTTGGGACCAAAAAGAGCCGGCCCTTTTTACGGAGCTGAGACAAAAAAGCAGGTTCTCTAAAATAGTTGGAATTCTCTCCTCTCCAAGTGAACTCCGGTCAAAGACGTCACTGTGGTGTTACCTCAGAAAATGGCAAGTTCTTTGACATACAACTTCTTCTTTTTAGAATATCGGAAATAGTTACCTTCTCTGGTCACTAGTAACTTACTTTTTGAAAGAACTAGGGAGTAACTATAACCAACGACTTTTCTCAGGTAACGTATCCAACACTGGTAACAATACAAAAAAGGTTGTCATCATCAATAATAAACATAAGTAAAATAGTTCAAAAAATCAAAGACTGCAACATTCAAAAATGCAAATTTCCTGGTAGAAAAATCTGTTTTATCGCCTTAACATGCGAAGTAAGACTTGGTCTATAAAGCTTATTTCCTGGGGGGAGAGGCGGTCCTTTTGACTCACTATAAAGAGACAGCTTTTTTTGGGTCCCAAACGGCTCTTATTATTTTGCTTGCTGAGCTGTTGTCATGCCATCATTGATGAGACGAGGTGTGTTGGCGTGCACAGGGTGTTTACTTTTGATTGTATACAACTGCAAACATAGGGTACACGCTGTGCATGCTCAATAACAATGTGGCATCATGGGTAAAGCAGTTCAGTTCAGAATATTGTCATAGTAGTGTCAAAGTACAACGAAACTTCGTTTGGAACATCCAGTCATCCATTCACAGTTAAAAGAAAATACAGAGATTCATAAACATTCAGAATAAAAATAGTTAAATACACAATACCCATAAATAACCCAATATAAACATTCAAAGTGCAGACAAGGTAAGCTTAAAACACACTTCTATTCTAGAGCATATGAATAACCTATATTTTAGGTTGACAATATCTGTGTATTAGTTGTTATTGCTACATCCGTTGGAGACTGGTCCTCCTAGAAGGGGGATTGCCTCATGTGCAGTCCCTTCTCAAGGTTTCTTCATTTTCCTCATGTTGAGGTTTTTGAGTTTTTCCTTGCCCTCGTGTAGGTTTTAGATCAGGGGATTATGTAATAATAGTCTGTGATTTGCAATAATCTGTGGTGTGTGCAGCCCTTCGAGACTCTTTGTGATTAAGGGCTATACAGATAAACATGACTTGACTTGACAAGGTACTATAAAAACTCAATAGCAGCATCATGAAATCAGTCAATGGTGAAGTGCAATTGTGTCTGACATTCATCATCATTCCACCTGGCAATTATGATGGAAAGAAGTGGATAGTTAGTTATTCACAGTCATTAGGAACATAACATCACAATTACCTATTAAAGTGTAACATTATGCACGGAAATAAGTAAAGTAGGGGGAGGGGTGTGTGTATGAATCAAAAAAAGAATAAAAATAGAAAGAAGACTGGAAAAAAGAGAGAAAATAAGGAAAAAAATTTAGGGGGAAAAAGAAACTAATCGATAAACAAAAACAAACAAGGATATATGAGGTAAAATAAAGCAAGCAAAAGAAGGAAAAAGGCTGGGGAAAATAAAAGAGACAGAAGAAAAAAAAAGTAAACAGCTATGAAAACGAAAAAGAAAAGAAGAAAAAAGGGAAAAAATAAGTAAAATAAAACAATAAAAAATGTTTTGAGGGATCCCTTTAATCACTATTCAGCAATAATAATGTAACATGCACAATAATCTAAAAAATTATGATTGTGCTTAATGATATGATCTATCCATCCATCCTTTCGTCCGCCCCTTCCTTCCTTCCTTCCTTCCTTCCTTCCTTCCTTCCTTCCTTCCTTCCTTCCTCCCTCCCTCCCTCCCTCCCTCCCTCCCTCCCTCCCTCCCTTCCTTCCTTCTTTCCTTCTTTCCTTCCTTCCTTCCTTCCTTCCTTCCTTCCTTCCTTCCTTCCTTCCTTCCTTGTTTACCTACCTACCCAGCTCTAGCTTCCACTATAGTTAGACCTCTTTCCTGCAGTGCACTCATAGTTTTGACTCTTGTGTGGCCTATTAACTCTAACCTTTTATTCTCAGCAACATAAGTAAAGCAACTCAGTATCACTAAAAAAAATCAAAATGTCAATTAAATATTGACTTTTCAGTGCAACAACAAATAAATAGTGAAATACAATAATAAACTTCACAATTAAAAAAATAACTATTTGTAAAACATACGATACCCGTCAAAAACAGGAAACATCAATTTAGATATTTACAGATGTGCAACAAAACAATTTGAACCTCCAATCGCCAGAGAAAAGAGTAGCGTCTCGAAGGTAGCCAGCTCCTGATTGGTGGAGAGTCGGCTACCGTCGATAACTTCCAAGAGCCAGTTAATAGCGCAGTTTGTTCGCGAACGACATATTATTATTATATTTATCATTTCTATTTTGTCCCGACAGTTATATTTAGCGATATTTGGATTGGATTTATTAAGAGTTTTATCATTAGTATCCTTGACAACTTTCGAGGCAAAGTGAAAAATCACTACAAAAGAAAGTGTCTCGAAGGGAACCGACTCTTGTTTGGTAGAGAGCCGGTGTTTAACCCCTTTGCGTTCGCGAACGACCTGTCTCTAATGGATTGTAATTTTCATTGAGACTCGATTTGATTGTTTTTTTTATCGTTTGTATACTCACCAAATTTCAGGTCATATGGACTAATCACAAGAGACGAAAGCGTCTCGAAGGGAACCGGTTTCTGATCTGTAGGGGCGTACGGGTCCCGTCGTTCGCATCCGAAGGACAGTTCATAGTGCCGTTTCTTTTGCAAACGACGCGTCCCTATTACGTAAACAAACCTCGAAAGCTAGAGTTTCTCGATTTGACGCACGCTTCAGCATCGACCCAAAACTCTTGTCAACAAATCAAATCTCGGACACTTTGGCATCCGTTTTGACTCCTCTGGACTGGAATATGACTTGTTTCCCCTCTTCGTGACGTTTTGGATCACGTCAAAGTTTATCGGCCTAGCTTAGCTTAGTGAGCTAGGCTCTAATAGACATAGTGATGTGATGGCAACATTATTCGCCAGAGATCGATCACGACGATCGCAAAGTACGTGAGCAAGCAAAGTAAGTGTAGTGGAAACATGTCTGCGAGGATCAAAACGGAACACGAACTTAATGGGGTGAAACGGGACAACGAGGGACGACATCAAGTAACGGGCGCCGATGACACTATTCCGACGAGAATTGTGCTTCAAAAAGCAGGTTGGCCCATTTTTCAAGAATTTGATTCCACGCTGAGTGTTGTAAACCTTTGGTTTGCTGACAATAAGCGCGATGATGTTTACATTCTAGAGCCCCTTTCCAGCCCACCCCAGTCATCACCGTATCAGCAACCGTTGACCAGTGTTGTCCGCGTTAATTTAAAAAGGGAATTCACTATCGTGACTCACTACTTGTTTCTCAAAGTACTTGAATGATTCTACGGTAACTAGTTTCCAAGGACATGAACTATTTTCGTAGTTGTATGTCAAAGAAATCGAAATGTCGGGAGTTTACATGTAGAGATTCCGACTATTTTTTTGAGAACCGTCTTTTTCGGCTCGGCTCACTAAAAAGAGCCGGCTGTTACGACTCCTCAGGTGTTTTTTTGTTGCTTTAATTCATACAATGCCGATTATTATGTAACACAATGCAAGGAATGACTTTAAAATGGGGAAAACCCAAACAGAAAAACAACAAATAAAAGGAAAAATCCAGATAAAGGAAGAAAAATGAATAAAATTCACATTTTTATATAAGCACATTCACACTCAAAACACAGGAACTGTAATTAAAATATTTATAAATCTACAAAAAAACTGATAAAATACAAAAGGCGGGAACCAGCTGTTTATTAGTGGTAACACACTGCATTCCATCCATCCTTTATCTGCACTGCGTATCCTCAAAAGGGTCGGGGGGTGCTCGAGCCCATCCCAGGTGTCTTTGGGCAGTGGGCAGGGGACACCCTGAACTGGTTGCCAGCCAGTCGCAGGGCACACAGGGACAGACAACTCACTCGCTCATTCACACCTAGGGACAATTTGAACCGGCCAATTAACCTGAAATGCATGTTTTTGGAATGTGGGAGGAAACCACAGTGCCCGGAGGACACCCACGCAAGCACAGGGAGAACATGCAAACTCCACACAGGAAGGTTTGATCCCATGACCTGTGAACTCTGCTGCCGCAGACGCGCTAACCACTCAGCTGCCGTGCTGCCCCCACACTGCTTTTGACAGTTGTAATTGTACCAGCAGAATAAGAAATAGTTACATGACTTTGTTTCATAACGTAATTATTTATCATGCCGTTATTCCCAACACTGCTGTTGATCCAAAATAGCAGCATACATACAAGTTTGAATAGAGTGAGGGAAGATTTGTATCACAAGTTTTATTTTTAGAGTCACAATTTCCACTAAAGACATGGCCAACCGTTGTGTGCTCTTGGTTCACAAATTGCAATGTCAAGGTCCTGCAATTTGTTTGTAATTCGAGAAAACGGGCCTTTTCAAAAGCACCATAGGCTGCAATCCATTAAAAGAACTGACTAGATCGAGAACCTCATTTGGAATGTCTGCGTTTCATATCAAGTGAGTTCTCACGGTGAACTGGTTTTGATTTTCTTGAATGATGAATGTCTTGGAAAGTATTGGGATATATATATATATATATATATATATATATATATATATATATATATATATATATATATAATATGGGAACAGGACCTTTCTTATTAAGATATATTATTCTCCAATAATTTCAGCACATGTTTTTGTTCTAAACCCTTCCTGTTTCTTGGGCCCAACCGTGGGCCAGTGATGTCATAGCCAATAAAATTCAATATAGACACAACAACTTTAAAGCTTTCTCCAGCATTTCTGGCAGTTATAGGTGGTTAGAAGGCGGAGTTTTCGCAGATTCCAATGATTCCAAACATTAGGAAATAAAATCATACTGTATTTGCATGCGCAGCGAGCTTTTCAGTCGAACAATGGCACACCGATATAATTTATGTCAAGCATTCCTGAATACTGTCCTCGAAAATGCTTGAATTTTAATGTTGAGTTTACTAGGTTAGGAAATTACTTGAATTTTGAGTGATGTGCTTGAAATTGTTGCCATTGCAAGGTTTCTTGTCAGTCTAACTCGATAGACCACTCAATAAATTCAGGCCGGTCGCCCTGACATCACATGTGATGAAAACCATGGAGCGGTTGCTGCTGCACCACCTGAGGCTACAGGTCCGTCACGCCATCGAGCCTCTGCAATTTGCTTACCAGGAGAAGGTGGGAATGGAGGATGCTATAGTATACATGTTACAACGATCCCTCTCTCACCTGGATAGGGCTAAGGGGGCTGTGAGGATTACATTTTTGGACTTCTCCAGTGCCTTCAATACCATACAGCCTCTGCTACTGAGTAGGAAACTGACACCTTGTAGAATGGATTACGGACTACCTGACAGGCAGACCCCAGTATGTGAAACAGGGGGGCTGTACATCGGACACTGTGGTTAGCAGCACAGGATCTCTGCAGCGGACTGTGCTCTCTCCGTTCCTATTCACTCTGTATACATCGCACTTTAAGTACAATTCTGAGTCCTGCCATGTGCAAAAGTTTGCCGACGACACTGCCATCGTGGGATGTATCAGAAATGGGCAGGAGGAGGAGTACAGGAAATTGATTCAGGACTTTGTCCGATGGAGCGACGCAAACCACCTGCACCTGAACACCACCAAGACGGTTGGTTGGTGGTGGACTTCAGGAGAACTAGAACTCACCCGGTTCCTGTAACCATCAAAGGAGAATGTGTAGAATTTGTCCAGACCTACAAATACCTGGGTGTTCAGCTGGACAACAAACTGGACTGGACTGCCAACACAGAAGCTCTATGTAGGAAAGGTCAAAGCCGACTTTACTTCCTCAGAAGGCTGGCCTCCTTCAACATCTGCAAAAAGCTCCTGAAAATATTCTATGAGACAGTTGTGGCATGCGCCCTCTTCTATGCGGCAGCGTGTTGGGGAGGAAGCGTCAAGAAGAAGGATGCCTCTCGTCTCAATAAACTGGCGAGGAAAGCGAGCTCTGTTGTGGGCAAAGAGCTGGACAGCCTAACAACAGTAGCTGTGAGACGGGCACTGAAAAAGCTGCGGTCAATCATGGACAATCCATCGCATCCACTACACAGCATTATCTCCAGACAGAAGAGCAGTTTCAGCGACAGACTGCTGTCACTGTCTTGTACTACGGACAGACTGAAGAGATCTTTTCTTCCTCATGCCATGAGGCTCTTTAACTCCACCCGGCAGAGTAAAAGCCCACATTAAACCACACCCCCTACATTGCATATTACCGAATTTTATTGCAATATGTATTCTGTGTAGCACTATTTAGATATTCTATATAACACTCTACAGTGGGCGTTTGCACACTGGGTATTTGTATATTGTATTCTTTTTGCTTTATTATTGTATTGTTCTCAGCTCAGGGATGCTGCTGGAAATGTGAATTTCCCTGCATGGATGAATAAAGTATCGCTCTCTCTCTCTCTATCTCTCTATCTATCTATCTATCTATCTATCTATCTATCTATCTATCTATCTATCTATCTATCTATCTATCTATCTATCTAAATTAAGACAAGTAAAAAAAAAAATTTAAAAACGACACCAACACCATCACCACACACTACTCTTCGCACCCAAGTGGACAGCTCTCTTTATAAAACCGGCTCTTTCGCAGTTCACTGATAAATTTTATTTTAAGGGAAATACAACAATCTAAATTTCAATTTGTGGGATTTATGCAGCAAATGACCAAAAAAGGTGCATTTTTTATCTAGCCACGTGGCTGCCTTTTTAGCTTTGTAGCTAGCTAGATATCACCCCACCTCTTTTGCTATTTAGCAAGCTATCTAGTCAGCTTTTTTACATTTTTTGCGTGCTGTCTAGCTCACATTTGACCTTTTGTTAGTTATCAACCAAACTTTTGGCCTCCTTTCTAGCTTTGTTTTCAGCCTTCTATCTGGCTTTTTGCTCTTTTAGCGAGCGATTCCCTTTAATTTTTACCTGTTTACTTTTCTAGCTAACTATCAAGCTCCCCTTTTAGCTATTTAGCAAGCCATTTATCTAAATTGCTATTTACGAAATGAATATGAATGTTGATGCCCTTGGAAAAAGCTCAGAAACCCCCTGAATTACGAAATATGTACAGCCTAGGTGACAATACTCAGTAAATATAACATTAAATAATGTCGTATGCATGTTTTTTAATGGCTGCTGTGGAGCTAGCTTTAGCAATGTATTGTTTTATCTTATTGCAAACTCTACACTTTTTTCATTTCATTGTGCATTCAACATGTTTCAATGAAAAGAAATGACATTCAATTCTATGATTCGAGTGTGAGTGTGGGTAACAAGACATTTTCCAGGATGGTTAAGACTTCCAAGTGTATTCAAAGTCTGTTATGAGTACGGATTCATCATTTTTATTTTATTTATTTTATGTATATTTTCTCAGTATTTCTACAGCACCTTATGTTCTCTGGAAAATGTATTGTTTTTTACTTTTCCATGCCAAATTTGTATGCATTTGCAATGTTCAATAAAAAAAAACGTTAAAAAAAGAGTACTTTTTGTTCAATGTTTCTACGTTTGATGCTCTCAAATTTGCATTCAACACAAATGACTTTGAGAATAGAGAAATATTCAACATTTAACATATTGTGTTGGCACTCTGTTTCTGAATACTGACACCTAGTGGACTCAAACATTCCCTGCAGTTGAGATCCAAGTCTAGCACCGATTTGATGGTAAATGGGCTGCATTTTATACAATACTGGATAGAAGAACTCCAAAATCACTTTACCATGTGAAAGTAACCGTTTGGGGAATCGTTGATGGTAAAAAGAACAAACCCAGAACTGATGTCAACAACATGCATGAAAAATTATCAAGGGATTCTGCAAAAACAAGATAAAAATACAATGCAATCATAAACAGTATTGTTCTGTTTGAATATAATTTTGATCAGTTTTGTTATCGCATATAACTGTAAATATTGGTAGTATATTTCTTATTTGATTGTACTCTTGCAGCTTCACTCAGAAAAATGCCGTCAAAAAAGCCAGTGAACAGCCAAAATGCTGTGTTATTTAAAACTAAAAACTTTTCGGCCCATCTCGTCACCAGGGTTCTGTAAATGCAGCAACGTGGCGTTGTTCAAATGGAATGTGGTGGGTGGTGGTATAAAATAGCACAGAAATACTACAAAAATAAGACTGCAGAAATACTCAAAAAATTACAACTAATGCTACAAAAATACGGTATGGTTACGCCCCCACCAAACATTCTTTTCATCACATTAGCATGCAAAGGGTGATTAGTGGGTTGTTCACACCATTGGTTTTCCTCATTTGCAGATCAATGGTGAAACGTATCCAGTCAATTGGCTCTCCTTTGGGCATTCTACGTAGGAAATCTAAATAGCTTGGCTCTACTACTTCTACTGTTAAAAGAATATGTGTTGGCAAGGCACAAATATGCTGATGTACATGAAACCTGATTGCATACTTTTGCCATATTGAATTGCCTTCCTGTTTTTGTTGAATGTTAACAGTAAAATAAAAAATGTACAGACATGTACAATATATTTCCTTTTTGTGTATATAATTTGATTTGATTTGATAATATCTTCACCTGAACTCTCTCTTTAAATTTGAGCTCTCTTTGTAAACACTGTACACAGAGTCTCCAAAGAAAACGTCATTGGCAATTAACAAAATTAACAAATAGGACAATCCTTGATTCTGATGTTCCACTTCTGAGTTTGCATCTGTTGTTGCATTAGATGTCGTCTGTCCCACTTGGTGGTCCAAGTGCTGCCGCAACTCATCTAAAGACAAATTTAATCGCATTTGAACCCACTTTTCAAAATATGAAATCACACACATGGAGAATAGTTGATCTTAAATGCCGGTGAAAGAGACACACAATACAAGTGGTATCTGAGCAGGGAAGAAGCGCAATTATTGGTGGAAGGCTGATGTAACGCACGCTCTGCAATGGTATTGCATTCATTCATCATTGCTTCCATCATCATTCCATATTTCCAGGCCAATGCAATGTCCTTTCTTATTTCATACGGTGTAGTATGCTAAGAGCAATCAACAAAGCCCAGTAGATCATTGCCTGCTCTCTGCCCAGTCTGGCAGATGTTTGTTCCACTGGTAGATCATTTTTCTTATTCTATGTATTATTTGGGTTTGTTTTCCGAGAAAAACAAGACTAAAAGATCACGAAACTTTAATAACAGGTTAAAAATATCATAGACTTCAAAATTATAGCATACTCGTTAACCACAATGATCAACCTGTATTACCTCCTGAGCCACAGTGACCACAAAAAAGAAAATCTTTGTACTCTCAATTTATGCGACTTGATAATTTAAGGTTGAAACAAGACACACATAAAATTGGCACCAGGGATTAATTTTTAAAGATTTTGATGGATGTTGTGCTTCAAGATGTTTTGACAAAAAAAATAAAGTGTGCTAAGGCTCAGAAAAAGGTTGATATACACCGAGCTGTCCAATCCAAATACTTGATTACTATTGATAATATTGATATTTGAATGAATTCATCCACCTCTGCCAGACGTGGCATCGCGAGAATCATAATGTCAACGGTGTAAAAAGATGTAACACTGGATTGAGTCCAATCACATAAATGAGTCTTGTCTTGCCTGGTCCTGATAAAATACACGGTCACGAACGCGATGCCGACAAAAGAACCGGGACAATATGGACGTTTTTTTAACACCAATAATATTGTGTCCTGTGTGTCTTGTGTCCTCCAGGCACAAGTGAAATCTATCTTGGAAAGCAGGAGTCAGAGTGGCCCAGCATTAAAAAGGAGGAGGACCCGGAGCCTGTCCACGTCAAAAAGGAGCAGCTGCCACGATGCATCAAAGAGGAGAATAATTTCTCGGAGTTGTCTGTGACCGGCTCTTATTTAACAAGTCAAGATCGATGTGAAGAAAAGAAATGGAAGGAGCCTTCGAGCAGCAGCTCAAGTCATCAGCTGACCCTAACTCAAGACAAAGACAACCGCTATGAAGGCACACTACTCTACCAATTGTTAGTCCCAGTTTCAGGAAGCGAAGACTCTTCATACTCTGCTCACTCGGATGCCGACAGACCGCCTGAAGTTGATGTGACATGTCGCACTGATGGAAATCTCTGGAAATGTTGCCTTTGTGCAAAAACCTTTCGATACAAGTGTCAACTAAAAACACATATGCTCGCTCACACCGGTGAGAAACCTTTCACTTGCTCTGTTTGTGGTAAGACATTTACTCGGAAAGAAGTCTTAAAAACACACGCAAAGATCCACACTGGTGAGAGACCTTTTGCTTGCTTGGTTTGTAGTCAAACTTTTGTTTACAAGAGCAGCTTAAAAACGCACACAAAGATCCACACTGGTGAAAAACCTTTTGCCTGTTCAGTTTGTGGTAGAAGATTCGCTTATCAACCTTCGTTGGAAATACACACGAGAAGCCACACGGGCGAGAAACCGTTTGCCTGCACACTCTGTGCTCAGAAATTTGCTCAGAACAAAGGCTTACAAAGACACATGAGAACTCACACCGGTGAGAAACCTTTTGCCTGCTCAGTATGTGGCCAGAAATTTGCTCACAAAGAAAAGTTAAGATTACATTTAAGAACCCACACTGGCGAGAAACCGTATTCCTGCTCAATTTGCGGTCAAAGGTTTGCTCAGAAGGGAAACTTAAAATCACACATCAGAACCCACACCGGGGAGAAACCTTTTTCCTGTCCAGTTTGTGGTCACAGATTCCCTAGTATTGCCAAAGCTAAGAGTCACACCTGTTGCTAAGATTTGTAAAGGTGCAGCGAAATGCATTTTTGCACTATTTGGGAATGGATTTTTGCTAGTGCCTTATTCGACTGCGTGCGGTAAGGACTGATCTCAAGCTGAATTGTATTTGTAGGATTTGTGCTTGGAAGAATAGGAAGCGGGGACAAGGCTGGGGTCAAAACAAACCAAACATGGCAGTAATTGTGGACTTATGACACTGGATTTGTTTCTGTTCTTACACTATTAACAACATTCGCTTTAAAAATAACTCATTGCTTTGATATCAGCAGTTAAAAATGTAACGTATGCCAGTGACCTCAATTTGATTTCTTGCCCATATTTTGTCGGGATCAACTTTTGCAGACGTACGCACTTTTCCGTGTCATCCAATGCGCTTTAAGTATTGTACAGCATATGGCAATCCCATATCCCCCAAATGAAATCCAATAGGATGTGGCTACTGCACTGCTACTGAGAATAGCAATAATCACCAAAAGTGCCGTTAAAGGTAGAATATCCCAATTTTTATATTATTTTATATTATGGATCAGGACAATGACATTATTTGCACTGCATATGTTTGTTTTGGAGAGCTCACTAAGAGTTACATCCCAAAACAGCTACTATTAATCACTGTTTTAATATTTTGTCTTTATGTATATTGTGCACCTATACACCTATATTTTATCATGATGATGTTTATATAATTCAAGTACATTGTTACTGTTATAAACAAACAGTGAAAAACTGCACAGGCTTATTTTGGTATCTGGAATGTGTGTGTGTGTGTGTGTGTAGAGATTCAGAAATGAGTCCTTGCTTTCTTGTGATCTTGTGAAACATCAAAAGTCATAGCCCAAAAAGCGTGCCTTTTTCTTAATTCAACATTTAGCATCCAAATATTTTTTTCCAAACATTGTGAGTAATCTCAAACTGAGTTTTTAAAACAGACTGGAACTTTTTGTCATTAAGGGCTATACAAATAAACATGACTTGACTTGAAATAACGTTGTATTGCAACATACTGTATGTCAGAGAAATTGCTATATCTTCACTTTCCTGAGTGTACCATGCAAACGTGACGTCCCATTTATTTGTTAGCTTTCCACAAAAAAGTTTCTACTGTTCTCAAATAAAAAAATTTTGAAATCCCCTACACAAAAGACGTAAAGAAATACCACATTTTAAGAATGGTTTAATTTTCATATTCATTTTAACCGCTATGGATTTAGTTAATGGGACAGTGTGTATTATCCAGTCCCTCCTAGTGGTAAAATAATGTCAGGTCATGTCCCATATCTTTGTTTTGCCCTTAATCACAAAATGTCTCAAAGGACTGCACAGGTCACAATAACACCGTCCCCTGATCTGAAACCGACATGCAGGCAAGGAAAAACTCAAAACCTTAACCTGAGGAAAACAAGAAACCTTGAAAAGGGGCCTCGCAAATGGTAATCCCCATTCCAGGATGACCAGGCCAAAATAGATTTTGCATTGGGTAACAATACACAAAATGTAATCTACATCGATTAAAAAAACAACATTTTTCAAGAAGTCCATGACAGTAAGGATACCTGGAGTTTGTAAAATTACCCAAAACGCTCTGATGTATGAATGTCCCCCCCTCATTGTTCCTTTTCTCTCCATGGTGCCAACACAAAGTGATACATTAGGAACAATAGTTGAATTCACAAAATGGTGCTCTTTTCCCCCACATTTACTTTTACTGTGCTACCCACCACGATTGAAGGCAAATACTGTCCTGATCTTGTCCTTTTCTTCTTCTGTCTTTGGATATTTTTCATCTGTGAGGGGTGAAACACGTTCTCAACTTAAGGGCTTCATCCATTCTCGTGTGGAAATGATGGCAGTATTGTCGCTTTCTCTTATTAATACCAAATCCTCAACCTCCAGCCGTGACTAACAATGTCGGGAGTAACGCTTTACGATGGAACCTTATCACTTTTCTCGCCAACGGGCGCCGTAATTCGTTATGGTACCATTCTATAACGCAATTGTTGTTACAACATGATATGTTACTCCAATACTACAACGAGTTCTGCCCTTCTCCACTAGGAGGCTGTTTTAGTTTCAGAGCTTTGGGGTCCTTAGTGCCCAGTGCACGGGTGGGAAAACTACAGCTCGCGGGCCACATGCAGTCCCGTCAGGCTTTTTCATCCGGCCTGCCAAACAAAAATGGTAAATATATAATGACATTATACAATAATTGTAAATATCATCATCTCATCTCATTAGCTACACCGCTTATCCTCAGTAGGGTCGCGGGGGTGCTGGAGCCCATCCCAGCAATCATCGGGCAGTGGGCAGGAGACACCCTGAACTGGTTGCCAGCCAATCGCAGGGCACACAGGGACAGACAACTCACTCGCTCATTCACACCTAGAGACAATTTGGACCGGCCAATTCACCTGAAATGCATGTTTTTGGAATGTGGGAGGAAACCGGAGTGCCCGGAGGAAACCCACGCAAGCACGGGGAGAACATACAAACTCCGCACAGGAAGTCTGGAGCTGGATTTGAACCCACGCAGGAGGTTCCCAAGACATGAACTGTGCCGCACATGCGCTAACCACTGCGCCGCCGTGCTAATTGTAAATATACTACTGAAAAATGTTTTTTGGGTGCCAATGTGTCCCGTTTGTCCCTTTGTGTATCTGCAACAAAATTATGACTGCAAAAATACTACAAAATTACGAAAAAACAAAACATCAAATTTAGTTTGACATTTCGAAGGCATTGGGCAAATCTATGTATAATACGGAGGTGGAAAAATATTTTAATCATCTTCTCCCCCTGTAACTGAACAGATAAGGATCAAATAGGACACCTGGGTTTTTGCGCGAGTAACTTTGGCAGATATTCCATTTGTGGCGGTACAGAGCTGCGTTTAAGAACAATGAGCGGGACCAACCATCAACATCTCGTTTTTTTTTCTGGGTATTTTTCTACTTTGGTAAAAAACAAAAAACGTTTTGGGGAAATTGGAATCGGATGTAACGTGAACTTAGAGCCGTTGTTTGTTATTATTATATTCTAAGCCTGCTCTTTATACATGTCTGTTTTTTTTTTTAATCCCTGAAAACTGAGCAGTCCCAGTTGCCAACAAGGTAAATGGTCTAAATGTTCTGCATTTACATAGTGCTTTTGATGTCAATGAAGACCTCCCAAAGCGCTTTACAATGTGCTTCACACTTTCCACTTTTACACACAAAATAACCAATAGCAGTGTCAGCCATGCAAGGCAACTACCTGGGATTCAGTGTCTTGCCCAAGGACACTCCGACATACACAACGGTGGAGCCGGGAATCGAGCGCTTTTCCTCCTGAGCTAATGCCACCCCATGGGATCTCCGATTATCTCTGGATGCTTGGACTTCATAACTCAAGATTGATGGCAAGCCAAAAGTTTCATCATCAAACTCTACCAGCCTTCACAATTGCTCAGATGTAGTGGGGTATTATTTAATTTCTGGATTCTCATTAATGAGGGGTCTCAAACTGGATTGAGTTGGAAGTCGTTGCAGCTAGGATCAGGGTGAGGGTAGGATCATGGGTTTTTCCACAAAAACAGCGCTGATAAAATATCCCACTCTTCTCCAAGGAACAGTGGTTTATATATGTCCACTAGATGTCGCTGTCATGTGTAGTGCAACCAAAAATGAGTCTAAGGGAGAATACAAACTACAGAGACTGAAATTGAGAAATAAGCAGCCTCTTTTTGCCCAATTTTTACCCAGCCTTTCTCAAGACAAACCAGAAGAAGAGAAAAGGGTGTTTTTTAAAAAAGCAATACAAAATATGGAAGAAGAAATTAGAAAAAAAAGGCAGAAAAGGAAAACACTCTCAGATTGCACAATCCAGGAAATAGGAAGGCTTCACTGCTTCACTGCTTGGTATTCACGTTTTCCCCTATTTCTCAGGGTTCGTACGGGTGCTTAAAATCCTTTAAGGTGCATGAATTTTAATGTTGTGTTTTCAGGGTCAGGAAATTGTTTGAATTTTGGGTGAAGTGGTTGAATGCGCTTGAAATTATTCCATTATTGCCTCGGTAGACCACACTTTTAGATGAAGATTTTTTATTTGATTTTTTTCCCAAAAAAGTGTTAAAATGACACTGATGGTGGCTGCAGTCCTCGTGATCGAGTTGTCATTTGAAGCGTTACTGCCCCCTACTGTCGTATCCAAGCAGATAGCTTTATCATAAGTCATTGGCATTAATTTCGGCTCTTTTTCGAGAAGTGGCTCTTTTGGCTCCGCTGACTAAGAAAAAAGCTGACTCTTTCGACTTTCAAACGACTCCTCAGAAATTTTGTTTTTTTTAAATTATATATTATCAACTATAAAACATTATGCACCAAATGATTAAGTAATTAGTAGTGTCAGATGTTTTGCAAAGGATCCCTAATAAACACATGTAATATAAATTACAATATTCACAAATCTACAAAGAAATATTCAGATTTCAGATTTCAGATCTACTTTATTGTCATTCTAGTACACGTGTATACAGAACGAAATGTCGATACATCTGACCCGCACAGTTTCCTCGAATGTACAGATATAAGTAAAAGTTGTATTGTATTATGGCTACGTATAGTATTTTACCATAGTGCCGATAGTGCAAGAGGAGTAGCTAACCAGATGTGCAAAATGGGCATTCAGGTTAACAAGTCAGGTAAACAGTAACATTAACACTGTAACAATAACGCTGTAAGTACAATAGTGCAGAGAGCAAATGTGCAAGGAGTGGCAAGCTATAAAGAACTGCCAGTAGTGCAAAAAGTCAGATTAGCAGCCGTTTAGATTTAGGTTAACTATATGTTAGATTGACCATTTAACAGTCTAATGGCCAGGGGGACTAGACTACTGCGGAACCTGGTGGTCCTGCACCGCACACTGCAGTACCTCTTCCCAGAGGCTAGCAGAGTGAACAGTCCATGATGGGGGTGAGAGGGGTCCCCGATAATGTTCTTAGCATGGGATAGGCAGCGCTTCTGGCCAATGTCCTGAATGGAGGGAAGTGTAGTCCCGATTATTTTCTCTGCTGTCCTCGTTACCCTCCTCACACTACCCCAGTCGGTAGCGCTGCAGCCTCCACACCACACAGAGATACAGCTGGTCAGGATACTCTCTATGGTGCCCCTGTAGAATGTGATGAGGGAGGGTGGGGGCAGGTGGGCTCTCCTCATCCTCCGCAGGAAGTACAGGCGCTGCTGTGCCCTCTTAACCAGTGATGCAGTGTTCACGGACCAGGTGAGTTTGTTTGTAATGTGCACCCCTAGGAACTTGATACTGCTGACAACCTCCACAGCCTTGTTGTTGATGCAAAGTGGGGCATGGTTGGGCTGGTTTTTTCTGAAGTCGACAATGATCTCTTTAGTTTTGTCAACATTCAGGACCAGGCTGTTGTCCCTGCACCAGGCCACCAACTGCTCCACCTCCTCTCTGTAGGCCAGGTCGTTGTCGTCCCTGATGAGGCCCACCACTGTTGTGTCGTCAGCATACTTCACGATGTGGTTTGTGGCGGACCTAGGGGCGCAGTCGTGTGTCATCAAGGTGAACAGCAAGGGGCTCAGGACACAGCCTTGGGGGGAGCCCGTGCTGAGGTAGATGACATCTGAGATGTTCTGACCTATCCGCACTGATTGAGGTCTGTCACTGAGGAAGTCCAGCAGCCAGTTCCGCAGGGGGGTGTTGAAACCCAGGAGTCTCATTTTGTCTACCAGATGTTGTGGGATGATGGTGTTGAATGCTGAACTGAAGTCCAGGAACAGCATCCGCACATGGGTGTTCTTCTCCTCTAGGTGTGTCAGGCTCAGGTGAAGCGCAGAGGAGATGGCATCCCTGGTGGAGCGGTTTGTCCGGTAGGCAAACTGAAAGGGGTCGAATGAGGAGGGAAGACTGGAGGTGATGTGCTCTTTAACCAGTCTCTCAAAGCACTTCATTATGATAGGAGTCAGTGCAACGGGCCGGTAATCGTTGAATGATAAGATCTGGGGTTTCTTTGGCACAGGGATGATGTTGGCAAATATGGTAAAATACAAAGTAATTTTAGCTTTATACACCCTGAACAGATTTAAACTCCAACAACAACACAAAATCCCTGAAAATGCGAAACAAAATATAAATTAAAAATATTAACTCTTCGGTGCTATAAATACATTTCAAAATGCAAGAAAAAATGAACTCTTTACAATTGTATTTTAACCAATTTAGACACAAATCCTTTGAAAAACATGCACAAGATATACATTAAGATGAATAAAACAAAAAGCACAAGATCAGCAGTCGATTAAAAGATTATATCCACTCTGCTTTGGAGCAATCAGTCCAAATTTGGCCCATTTTTATACATACAGTGCTTTCATTTTTCGTCTTCTGTATTGAACTTATCCCTGCCCTCATGTATATTTTAGATCAGGGGATGGTGTCATAATAGTCTGTATAGCCCTTTGAGACTCCTTGTGATTAAGGGCGACACAAATAAACATGACTTGACTTGACTTGACTTACTCCGTTATTAGCCAACACTTACAGAGGCTTGCGAAACTATTTGGCCCCCTTAAACTTTGTGAGCTTTTGCCACATTTCAGACTTCAAACATGAATATATAAAACTGTAATTTCTTGTGAAGCATGAACAATAAGTGGAAAACAATCATGAAGTGGAACACACTTTATTGGATATTTTAAACTTTTTTAACAAATAAAAAACGAAAAAGTGGGTGTGCAAAATTATTCAGCCCCCTTTACGTTCAGTGCAGCAAACTCTGTCCAGAAGTTCAGTGAGGATCTCTGAATGATTCAATGTTGATCTAAATGACTAATGATGATAGTTGGAATCCACCTTTGTGTAATCAAGTCTCTGTATAAATTCACCTGCACTGTGATAGTCTCAGAGGTCTGTTTAAAGCGCAGAGAGCATCATGAAGAACGAGAAACAGACAAGGCAGGTCCGAGATAATGTTGTGGAGAAGTTTAAAGCTGGATTTGGATTTGGATACAAAAAGATTTTCCAAGCTTTAAACATCCCAAGGAGCACTGTGCAAGCAGTAATATTGAAATGGAAGGAGTATCAGACCACTGCAAATCCACCAAGATCGGGCCGTCCTCCTGAACTTTCAGCTCATACGAGGAGAAAACTGATCAGAGATGCAGCCAAGAGGCCCATGATCACTCTGGATGAACTGCAGAGATCTACAGCTGAGGTGGGAGAATCTGTCCATATGATAACAATCAGTCATATACTGCGCAAAGCTGGCCTTTATGGAAGAGTGGCAAGAAGGAAGTCATTTCTTAAAGATATCCATAAAAAGTGTTGTTTAAAGTTTGCCACAAGCCACCTGGGAGACACACCAAATATTTGGAAGAAGGTGCTCTGGTCGGATGAGACCAAAATCGAACTTTTTGGCACCAATGGGAAACGTTATGTTTGGCGTAAAAGCAGCACAGCTCATCACCCCCAACACACCATCCCCACAGTCAAACATGGTGGTGGCAGCATCATAGTTTGGGTCTGCTTTTCTTCAGCAGGGATAGGGGAGATGGTTAAAATTGATGGGAAGATGGATGGAGCATAATACAGGACCATTCTGGGAGAAAACCTGATGGAGTCCGCAAAAGACCTGAGACTGGGACAGAGATTGCCACAAGACAATGATCCAAAACATAAAGCTAAAGCTACAATGGAATTGTTCAACAAAAATAAATCAAGGTGTTATAATGGCCAAGTCAAAGTCCAGACCTCAATCCAATTGAGAAACTGTGGAAAGAACTGAAAACTGCTGTTCACAAACACTTTCCATCCAACCTCACTGAGCTCGAGCTGTTTTGCAAGGAGAAATTGGCAAAAATATCAGTTTCTCAATGTGCAAAACTGATAAAAAAAATACCCCAAGCAACTTGCAGCTATAATCGCAGCAAAAGGTGGCGCTACAAAATATTAACTCAATGGGGCTGGAAAATTTTGCACACCCACTTTTTTGTTTTTTATTTGTTAAAACAGTTTGATCTGTCCAATAAAGTGTGTTCCACTTCATGACTGTGTCCCACTTATTGTTAATGCTTCACAAAAAATTACAGTTTTATATCTTTATGTTTGAAGTCTGAAATGTGGAAAAAGGTCACAAAGTTCAAGGGGGCCAAATAGTTTCACAAGACACTGTATAGAGGCCTTTCTGTGTTTGTAAACAAGTGTGAAATATTGAAGCTGCACGTGCATTGGTGAATCAGAGCGGCAGAATTCATGTCAGTTTATAGCAGCTCATTGACACCAAGAGATCGTAGATCATAGATAGGACCTGCGCAAAATAGAACAAAGTATGTGCAAGCAACAAAAGACGACCACTTTATTTTAGTCATCAAAGCCAACCCAAAAAAGTTCTTTTGATCGGCACAGGCTTTTTTCCTTTAAAAGTACTGGAAAAATTGGCCTTGAAAATGCATGAAAAGTGCTAAAATTTGGCCACGATGAAGGTGTACAAACCCTAATTTCTTTTATTAAGCAATTTTCGTGGGTCAGCTTCAGTGTGAGCATGTTTGGTAATTTGTAATTAGTTACATTTAAAACATTTAAACTCGCAGCCCCCCCTATATGATAGTTTGAAGCCCCTGCCTGAATATGAAGTTAAAGGGACAGTGTGTATTATTCGCCCACTAGATGTTGCCGTATTTTGTAGTACCCACGAAAACGAGTGCTAAAAGCACAACTGAAAAAGACAAAATGCTGAGATTCTGTGACCAATATGCACCTTGTTACTTTTGAAATGAAGAGATATAAGAAAATAAATAAGACAAGAAAAAAAAAAAACGAATGAGACAAAAACATAAAAGAAAAAGGAAATGAATGAAAATAAAGAAACAAGACAAAAATGAAAAAATAAGAAAGAGAAAATTGCATTTATTTTTTTTCTCTTTAATTCATTTCTTTTCTTTCTTTACTTTCTTCTTTCTAGTTCTCCATTTCCCTCTTTTGCTTTATTTCCCCTACTTTTCTTTTTAGTCCCGTTTTCCTTTTTTGCCTCATTTTCTTATTTCTTCCCAATTTTTTTGTTCCTTTTAAAAATATATATATTTTCCCCTTTTTGTGTTTCTTTGAAAAAGGCTGGTTAAGAATGGGCAGCTTTTTGCTGACTTTCAGTCTCTGTAGTTTGTAGTGTTCCTTGGACTCATTTGACAGTGACATCTAGTGGACACATATCAAACACTGTCTCTTTAAGAACAGCAAATTGTTGTTATCAGCGCTGTATTTTTGGAAAAGCCCATCAGTTGAGTTTGAGAACCCTGTTTTAGAGCAACACACTACTTGGGGTGTCAGCCATCGGGCGGTGGGAGATGATCAACGAGAAGTAACTGTAGTTACTGTTTTTCAGTAACATGCCTAACACTGACAACTAACACAGGAGATGTGTTTTCTTGGTTTTGTCCCCTGGCCTATCTGATGTGAGGTGGGAGGGGCTGGAGGGGCCCGCCTGGTGGTTGAAGCTGGCTCCTTCCTATTTGCCAGGCAAATGTTGTCACCACAACCAGTCCGACTTCTTTCTCTCCTCCCTTGTGTGGCATCGCTCTAGCGCTCTACCGCTCATTCCCCACAAGTCCCAAAGGGAGAAGATGCTATGGAGGCCACCACGGAAAGGTTGCTTTCCGTCTTCTTGCTTTTGCTCCTCCCAACAGGTGAGCCACGTTCTTAGGATGATGGGACAAATGTCAAATGTTGATATTTTTATGTGTTTTTCTTTTTTTCTTGATCTGAAAAAATAGTTTACACACCTGTCTTAAGCAGGCCTAAAATGTCAATCTTAAAGACCCCAGAAAAGTTGATATTTCTGGATTGTTTTGGTATTTATTGGGGGTGCCTTGGCAACAAACCGAGCTAAGGGCACTTGAGGAAGCCTAGAGTACAACTGTTTGAATTTTCACAACACACACCCAAATCCGCATTTTTATAGTAGTATAGTTTAGATAGATAAGATTCAAATAGATTAAATACATTAATAGAAACAATGTGTAGATACTAAACTAAAAAAAAGGTGAGTAGTTTGGCCACGTGAGACCGTGGTTCACAAAAAAGCAGAAGTGACGTCATCGCAATGTCAATTCAAACAACTCCTTCCCGTCTCTTGTCAGGTATCCCACCAATCATTGTTATTTTTTGTGTCTCTGCCTCTCTCTCTCAAAGTACTGTGCTAGATTCTTAAGGAGGTACTGCTGCTGTGCTTTACGGCTCGATTATCCATCCGCCTAGTGACGAAAGCCTAAAAAAATTCCAGTCAATGATGGAAATTCGTCTGTTAACCTTTGCAGGAACAGAAATATAAAAGATCTGAACTTGTTGAACTTCGATTTTTTCCAAAAGACAGGCTTTAATTTGTCATCATAAATCACATAGCCTCCTCCGGAGTCCTCACAAATGAATTGTTGGGTTTGCCTAGGCCTGGGTCCTGCCAATTGGTGAATTGGCCAGGCTCGGCCTGGGTCAGGCTTTAACCCCTGCTGGCCTGGATCGGGTTGGGCTAGATTTTTTCGGCCCCATTTTACCACTTCTGTAAGGTAGCTTTGGTAAATGGATAAAAAAACATCAATTACATGAATGTGTACTGAAACAAAGTGTATATAAAGGCAGGGGTGTCAAACTCATAATAGCTCAGGAGCCACTTGGTGGAATAAAGCTTCTCACAGGGGGTCAGATGAGTAAACGGATGGCATAAGTAGTGTTTCCCAGCTGGAGGGCTCGGGGTCTTTTAGGAGGCTCACAGTTAAATTATGATTCAGCGATGTTAGATATGCTTATAACGCAATGTGAAGATGAGAATCTCTGACATCTTTAAGATCTACAAACATTGGTCTTAAAAGTCCTCTTGCGCATCGCTAATCATTGGTCTTTTTTTCATAGTTTGCGCAAACGATACTCGAGGAAACGGTAGACGCATCGTGTAGGCTGAAAGACTGCTAAGCATTATAATGACATTTCTTCTTACCTGTTCTAAAAGTGGTTACAGCCCCCAGCTGCTCGTGGTTCCCGACCCCGTGTCAAATGAATGCTAATACTCTTTCAAAAATGTATGTTTACAAGCTGTTTCACATCTTTTTCCTACAATTTAAATCAATACTGTTGTACTCTTTTTCAAATTAGTTTTTTTTTTACCACCAAGAGGCGCAAAATAATACACACTGTCCCTTTAAGAGTACTTGTTTTCTAGGAAGGCTTTTCTTTTTCTAAGGTTTGAGTGGCCCATTTTAGCTTTCTGAAACGCGACAGCTGACTTGATTTGGTGTCCAAACAGCTTAGTCGCTTTTGTCAGGGTGATAATGGGAAGTTGTGTGGATGCATGGGTGCTTCACCGCCTGATATCGTTCTCCTTTTTAAGATTAGTGCGTGCGTTGTTGCTTCTGCATGAGCTACAATGGCCCCCATCTCTCCCCACAGCAAGTGTGACCACAACAATGAGCGTTTTGTTTGGGGACAACAGTTAAGCTGCGGGCCGGCACACTTCTCCCCCGTTTACTATTTTCACTTTGTCCAGATGGTGTAAACCAAGGAGCACGCCAGCTACAGTGATACCTCTTTATAGCACCACATCTGAACACCAGAATTTCTGTATACGTGTTTTTAGTTCAACAAAGATTTTGCTTGCTATATGTTGGAAAATCCAGTTCACAAAATGTCCCTGAGCCTACCACTCAAGACCGCTTGTAGCTCTCTGTAGCATCTGCCTGGCGCTTTTTCAAAAATGTTTGATACTGGGAAAATAGTTTCTGTCAGGCAAAACTGGACCCATTCTTAAAATTTTCCAATGACCATAGATAGACACAGTATGTGTTTCCTTTCTTAGAAGGATTTCAATTATTTGCGGCACCAGACATATACATACTGTATGTGGAATATGGCTTTTGGGAAGGTAAAGGCAGTTTTCCACAATGTCCACATGATAGCGTCAAGGATCATGTAAAGTGGATCGTGTCTTTAATCAATATAGCTGTGCAATAAAATGACACCATTATTTTAAAAAATTGACAGTACAGAAGTTATTTGTAAAAGAAATATGTTTATAAAGTACAGAATTTTTATTTGCTAAACAAATACTTGAGCCTGTAAATTGGCTTCTTGAGTATTAAATAAATAAATAAATAAAGGTCTCTACTACAAAAATCTTGCTCGATATGCGTAGGAAAAACCAAGTGGGTGCCGTGAAGTTTTTCAGACAAGGCAAAAGGCAACAATAATAAATTAAACATAACACTTATCATCATAAATAATAATGACTGAGCAGATGTGTATTTAGCATTATAAATAGTGACTTATGTGGATACTATTGTGCTCGCATCTTTTAAGTGAGAAGATCTCATGTGAGGAGTAGCTGCCTCATGTTAAGAGTGGAGGCCTGTCCTTCATAAATCAAGCGTGACTCATTCTCGCTGTACCGCAACTGTGGCGGCCATTAAGCAGCTTTAGAAGTGCATCTAAGGTGGCGTTTGGTTTTGGCAAAAGCGAGCGTTGGTCCGGTGTTTGCAGTGCCTGCTAACTAACCCCCCAAAATACCACAACAAGCCTCCAAATTCTCCAGTCCAGATTGAAGTGTCTTCCTGGTCCTTTCCTTTCCTACTACCAGAGACCGCTTATGATTTCTTACCACCAGCATCTTTTTGTCCAGTTTGCACATGCAAACTACAACAGGCAAAAAAAAGTGGCATGAGACATTTTTGTGCGTAGGTTCATTTTAAAGTATGTTGTGTGGTTTGAGGTGTCCTTAAAAAGTTGAACGTTAGATATTTTCACTATCAAGTATGTGTTAATAATGCCCAACGTAGTTCAAAGAGCTCTATGCTTTTTTTTTATTGTAGCTTTCTGCTTTTATTGTACTTTTATCAGGCCTGTTGGGTGATGAAACAAGAAAAGTTTCTCCGAGCGCGTCGAAGAAAGATATGCAAATCGTGTGCTACTTTGCCGCCACCTCCTGGTTTAAAGTCATAATTGCAGCCTTAAGTTTTCAAATGCCACACCCCATTTCTAAGGTCACAGTGAGTGAGTGCTTATGTATCAACTATCTCTTGATCCCATACCTGTCAACATCCGCCAATTGCTCCCTTATTAATTATTAATTACAAACACAACGTGGCACCTATTTTCTCTCAGCAAGACAAACAATTTAGAAAACCATGACATATTTAGCAGACTACGATTACGTTGTTTCGTACGACGTACACAAATTGAAATGATCGAAAACATAAAATACTGGGCAAACGTACACCTTGACAGGTATAGGTTTTCCGTGACTCTCCTAGGCAACCATACATTCATTACGGCACTTATAAAAAAACTCAAAACATTTCATCTTAACGATGTCGTTTTTATTTCATTGCTGTATTTTATATGTTCAACTACCATTTGTGTGTGTTTTTAGTGATCAAAAAGATGTGTTTTATATATATATATCTCGGGGTTTTGCGAGGATGGGAGCGGACCAATTAGTATTTAATGATTTCTTATGGGGAAAATTCACTCGAGACGAGCGCGATTAGGGCAACGAGCACAGTCCTGGAAGGAATGAAGCTGGTAAGACACGGTTGTACGCAATCTTGCCAGCAAGCCTGGGAAAAAGTGCAAGGGGTGTGGGTGCCGCATCTATTATTTAGGAGCTAACGGCCGGCACTCGAGTTAAACTATTGTGATAAGACGTGTGGAAACATGGAGTTGCAGAGCAGGAAGTAGCTTTCGCTCATAAATGAGTTGTGTGTGTGTCTGTCCAACTTGTTACTTTTTATGACTACGTTGCTTAAGGGTGGGGTCCGTCATTGGAGGTGTCCTTAAAAAGCTAAAGTTGAAATATTTTCTCGATTATTTCCACTGTGCCTATCTGCTTTTTATCTTACCAATATCAGACAACTTTGGGTTCAAGGAATGAGCCTGTGGAGAGCTGGAAAGTGACTTCATGCTTGTCCTCACGTTTTTCTTTTTTCTATCTGTTAATTTAGCATGAAAATGGTGAAACTAAGCAAAAGCCTGATTTCATTAGAGTCCAAAGGCCAAGAAGAATGAAAAAGGAAGAGTTTATTGGAGAGCGTCTAAGAAATGCATATACTCGCACGCGTATCATGAATGACCTGACTGAGGCTGCAATTTTCAGAAGTGCCTTCTGCCGGTACCCACACACAGTATAACTGCATTAAGGATAATGGAGTGCAGGTTATCTGCAGGTAAATAATGGATCGAAGACGCATCGGTGCGGTTCACTTTTTGCCGGAAAGAATGACCAAAAAAGCTGCCAGGCCCGATAAAAGTGCACCCTGCTAGGAACTGTGGACAGCCCTGCCAAAACAGGGCCAGAATTGTGTGACCTTCTCACTCCCAGGAAAGGGAAAGGATGTTGCTGTGGGACCCTCTCCTCCTCGCCAGGATAGCATACGGAAAATGGCCGAGGGACGACCCTTTGGTGGTCTGGCCATATAATTGTCAACCTGGTTACCATAACCTTATCTTTTCTGCTGTCCTCCGCTGTCATATCCGCTTTGGTTGCTTTTGGACATTTCCTTGTTTGTCACTTTATACATCCTCTTGTTATCACATACCATCCCGCTTTTAGAACACACCTGCCTCTGTTCTGGCTTACGTGCGTTTGGGGTCACCAACAAAAAGTTTTTTTGTCTTTTTAAAGTTGTGGCTGGAGAACTATGAAAAGGACAGTTTGTGAGCAAAGAGTGAGAGTCTCTTTTGCAAGTTAATTCTTCATGGTATCACCTCCCCCTCACATGCTGCTTGCTCAGAGCCTGCCGTACAAACAAAACCAAGAAAAAAAGCTCGACTTTGTTCCACGCGACGGAAAAAGTGCGGGGAAAGCAATCACTTGTTGCCAAGTCTCCTGCCCCAAAAGAAAGCAGACAATTCTGATGCAGATTTTTTATTTTTTTTAATTTTCATGAAACTTTTATTTCAAACATATCAAAGCAAAAACAAAACAACAAATAAAAAAAAGAAAATGAAACACACAAGCTATGTTCTCGTACATGTTCAAAAGGGAGTAGAAGGAAGCATATGTTTATTAAATCTACGCCTTTGACTTCCTTAGAAATTGTTTCTCACAGTTAGCTCTTCTGTGTATTTACATACAACAAACACCTCTCGAATATACATATTTACATTGGCTCTGTGGATACACAGTCCATTCATTATCATCATTATCATCATCATCACTACTAATGAAATGAACTGATCTGCATTTATATAGCGCTTTTCAAGTCAATGACTTCCCAAAGCGCTTTACATTGTGCTTCACATTTCCCAATAGCGGCCGTGATCTCTGCAGCCATGTAAGGCGCTAACCTGCTTATTTGGGGTATTGGGGGTTCAGTGTCTTACCCAAGGACACTTCGGCATGTAACACAGACAAGCCGGGATTCGAACTGGGATCCCTTAATCCTAAAACGATCGCTCTACCTCCTGAGCTACTGCCGCCCAAGGGACACAACTAGCTCAATTTATATTTATTGTGCTGAACTCACAATTTCTGTGTTTCCACACTATAAGGCGCATCCCTCCTAAAAATAGTCCATTGTCTTCAATCTTTTGAGGTCAAATTCAAAGCCTTTTTCACACATCTGTATCATTGTTGATCTAGTACAAGGGTCTCCAACATGGTGTCAAATCATGTATTTCATCGGTTGACTGAGTCTATTAAACCCTATTTTTAATAATTAATTTGGTAATAACATAGTTACAACATAGTAATAATTCCATGATAAGTTAAGTTACCTTTTTAGCTTTGTAGCTAGATAGCTTTCGGCCTTCTTAGCTATTCTTTTACATTGATCTTTTTTGCTATCTTTCAAGGTAAAGTTTGGCCTCCTTTCTAGCTAGCTATTTAACTTTTTTAAGCTTTCTCTCTGGCTATTTAGTTGTCTTTTTACTTTTTTAGATAGCTATCCTTTTTACCTGTTCACTTTTCTTGCTAACTAGAAAGCCATCTTTTTGGCTATTTAGCAGGCCATCCAGCTTGACCCAGATATGATTCCCGTTGCATCGTATGTTATAAAAATTAAATTTAGTTTTAGGATTGATCAATCATTGCACAAATACTGTAGTGTACCGTAAAACCTTGTGTAGTAACTACTCGCTACGTCACAGTGTTTCCTTTCTTATAAGGCTTTTTATTTGTTGCGGCTCCAGACATATTTAGATGTTGCTGTTTTTTTGGTCCAATATGGCTTTTTGGGAAGGTGAATGGAGTTTTCCATAAGCTCCACAACATGGTGAGAAAGTATTATGTAAAGTAAAGTGGATTATGTGCTTATTCCATACAGTTGTGCAGTAAAAAGCCACTGTTATTTTTAAAACCATAATTTGACAGTACAAAATGTAATTGAAAAGTACAGTACTGTTATTTGTTTAACAAATACTTGAGCGTGTATTTAAGATTTAATAATGTAACAAAGGTTTCCAATTTGTGTATTATATACTATTCCGGGACGTTTATGGAACGCAACATGAAAAATGTGAAAATTGAGAGATTACCGTTTCTAATGGTATCCACCGTATTTTCTGGTATAAAAGGGGCATTGGGTCACGTTTCTGGCCATTTTGGGGTTTTTAGGTGTGCCTAATTGTCAGGAAAATCCGGTCATTCTGGGATTTGGATTAGTTGCCAAACTATACTGCCAAAAAAGCCTCCCCTGGCAACAATCCCCAACGGTTGACTGCGAGCTTTTATTGTGATCACTCGAGAGGAAAAAAAGAAAAAGAAAATTTGAGACAAGAGATGCGTTTGTTTTGAGTGGAGTTAGCTTGCGCGACAGGTCCTTTTGCCGTCACGCGACAATGGCGGCAGTCAACACTGTCAATATTTGCTCATTACAGTTTAAGGATCTAGACAAGTTGCAGATAAGGGTGCAGATGGGCCAAAGAGTCAAGTCAAGTCATTTTTATTTGTATAGCCTTTAATCACAAAGAGTCTCAAAGGGCTGCACAGGTTATTGCACAGACTATTATTTCAGACTATTATTACACCATCCCCTGATCTTAAACCAACATGAGGGCAAGGAAAAACTCAAAAACCTCAACATGAGGAAAATGAAGAAACCTTGAGAAGGGACCGCACATGTGGTAATCCCAGCACTTCACAGCAAGCCTGGATTTGATTATCCAGCTCCAAATTGTCTTGAAACGCTTCACAATGCACTACTATAAGGTACCATATTTTCTCGACTATAAGTCGCCGCAGCCAGAACGTGCATAATTAAGAAAGAAAAACCATATATAAGTCATATCCAGAATATATGCCGCACCCTCAGCCAAACTATGAAAAAAACCTTGACTTATAGTTCGTATCCTGCAACCACTAGACTCGGGCCACCATTTTCTATAGTGTGTACAGTATGTAAAAAATAGATAATATCCCAACAGCAGATCATTTTACTCATTCTAAGTAATTGTTCGAGTTTTTGGAACCTTTTTTGCCGGAATTATTATATACATTTTATTAAAATGAAAGCAATAAATTAAATTAGACCGATTGTTAGCATATGTTGCTTATTGTATTGAACTTTTTTTTCTTGAAGATTTTCGAGGAGAACTTAAAATAATAACAAGTAACTACATTTTATTAAATGTGGGTAAAATAAAAATAAAAAAATCCTTAAAATTAGTAAAATTATCTGACATTGTAGATAGAATTCAGCAGACTCTGAAACGATTAAAGCAGCTCTCCTCCAGGGGGAGCTTATTGAGATACTCGATCTGAAAAAGTATTATGGTTCTTAAATCATCCTAAAAAGTAGCATTGATCCAAAACTACAGCACTTGCTTCCCTACTGTCCACGAAAAAAAAGAAGAAGAATACGTAAATAAATAAATTGTAATTAAATACAGTCCGGTATCCTGCTCGTGTATCCAGTATCTGGTAGTGAAAGTATCCTCCCCCCTCCAATAACTTTTTGTAATATAGCCACATTTCAGGTATCAAACTCAAAGCTAAAAAGAAATCAGTTTTTGTGCACATGCTCTGTGATGGTATTAGAGCTCTGTGAAAGGTGACACTGGGGAACAGACAGCATTATGAAGACCAAAGAGCACAGCAGTCAGGTCCTGGATAAAGTGGTGGAACGGTTCAAAACAGGATGGGATGCAAAAAGATTTTGCACCATTTACTGTACACATCTCTTGAGCTCAAAGGTGCCGTGTTTATCATAAATATGAACCTACTCAAGATCATGACACTTCCAAGCAAAAAGTATTGATCGATACTACCGTGTATTTACAGTAGTCCCTTGTATTCAAAACCTGCAAAGTAGAAACATTTATCTATTTATAACTCAAGAACAAGCTTAATTTACAGGCTCAAGTATTTGTTTAACAAATAAAAGTAAAATACTTTGTAAAGTTTTTTTTTTTTTTTTTTACAAATAATCTTGTTCTTTATTTTCACAACTGTATGAATTAAGCACCCAATTCACTTCACCTTAAAAGATACTTTGTCGCCATCATGTGAATGTTAAGGAAAACTGCATTTACCTTCCGCTTCTATCTTACTGGAACCATATATTTTCCATTAACATAAATTTTTGCAAAAGTGCCAGGGAGCCAGTATGGAGTGACGAAGACCCTTTTGTGGCTTCAGAGCAAGTTTAGCAGGTGTAGAAGTTCAACTTTGTTGGTGATAGAAAGCATATTCCTCTTTTCAGCCAATTAGAATACAGAACACAATGCATGATGAAAATGTGTAAAGCAGTGAAACGGCAATAAGTAAACCATGATACAGCAAAAGATTACTGTTCTTGGATGGGATTGATCCTAAAAATCTGAGTATTTGACCATGGCTTCTTCTTCTTTATTTCCCGGATCAGATGTTACCTCAAATTTCCTCCACGTTCCTTTATCAGTCCTCCACGGCATCGAGGGCAAATCTCTTCTACTTCCCGTGGAGATGCGCCTTGACTTGGACCACGTGGAGATCCAAGGATCCTGGTCCCACACCTCCACATCCGGCATCTGGACCCCCCTGGTGACCTTCAACAAAGAGTCCGGCATCACCGACATGATGCACCGGAACCACATCTTTTTCAAAGAGCCAAATATGTCGCTGATCATACGCAAATTAAATCAACGAGACCAAGGAGATTATCGACTCAGCCTCAACGTGGAGTTTCTTAACAGGTCCGGATGGGTTTTTCAAGAAGAGAAGACCATCCGTGTTACTGTAGATGGTGAGGCAACATTTTTTTCCCATCCACTTACAGAGGACCTCGGGATACAGCATCCTCACCTTACGATTGTTTCACTTTGCAGTGCCAAATAAGATGTTTTTATTCACATTCTCTTTATGATGTTTCCCTATACATCATTAACCACAATTTAAATCACTTGTCCAATTACTTAAAGGGACAGTGTGTATTATTCCTTCACTAAGGCTGTATTGTGGGCAGAGTCCGCAAACCTTTTTGAAGCTGACATATATTTTTCGCTACTGATAAGAACAAATGTCTACCAGTTGTACATGTATTTCTAAAAGTGTGGGGCGGAGATAGAACAGTTTCACCTTTTTTCCTAAAACAAAATGAACAGCTAAACCATAACGACTTCAAGTGGCTTGTATACTCGCTGTATATATACCATAAAAAAACATTAAAATGGCCACATACTAAAAGAAATTCCAAATATTTATGAAGTGTCATTAAGCGTTTCATCATGTAGCCTATTACGTGAAAGCTTCCTGGTTTGAGAGGGGGTAAAAACATTTGTTGGCCTGGATAGGGATGGGCGCCACCGGGCTGTACTTGCCCAAGACACACGAGAGGAAGCGGTGCTCCTACCACCTGTGTGGTTAACCCAATCAACCCAGCCCAACCCAACCAGCTGATTAAGATTAATATCATGGTAAAAAAGCTGAATATAGAATTTTTAAAAACCATTTACGGTAACTTCCAGCAGTGCTTTGATGCCAGACACTGGTACACCATTATTGTATTTTGCAATGAATCGCTCTTTTCCACTTTTTTTGTGCAGAATAAGGAAATAAAAACAACAAAATCACAATGAGATGAGATGTGTTTCTCTCAAACATGCAAATTCACTGACCAGGAAGAAGAGATTAAGCAGGGCATAATTGCAGTATTTTAATCAGAGATAGTAGAAAATATTGACATAAAAAAAAGGAAAACCAATACGACTTCAAGTACCATATTTTAAGAATATTCCTCTGTGACATATTTGTTTCATATGTAAGGCGCAATGGAGTCAGGGTGCATTAAATGAAAACTAAAGTGAGAGCAAGTGAAGAGCATTATGAAAAAAAATCATAAAATAAAAGAATAAAAAAGTTTTTCATCGAACATAACTATTGGCAACTATTAGGAGTCGGGGGCCACATTTGGTTCAAAAATGTGCCCAAGGGGCTGATCCTTGAGACATATCCAATTTTTTTCATTTTTTTTTTTCATGTTTTAATTTCCTTTTCTTTTTTTCCATCATTGACATGTTATATTTCTTATTTCTACATAGATTAGTGATATAATATATGTATATATAATGATGTATTAGGTATATTTGTAGTGTTTCTCAAAATTCTTTTTTTCAAAGTATATCCATAGTAGTAATATTTCAGTATTGGTAGTTCCCGTCTCGGCACCGGTTAGTATTTTTGTAGTATTTTTATCATAGTATTTTTGTTGTACTTCAGTATTCTTGAATAATTACTGTTGTTGTATTTTTGTAGTGTTTCAGTTGATATGTTGATATGTTTCTGTAGTAGTATTTTGTGTTATAGTATCACTGCAGTAATATTGTAATATTATTTCCATAGTATTTTTAAATGAGATATTTAGTTTTGTAGGTATTTGGTAGTACTTTTGTAGTATTTCTGTTGTAGCATTTTTGTTGTGCACACACATAGGGACACTGGAGACAAAGTTTGCTCCAAAAACGCTAATAATTACTAATGCTTTATTTACTATTCTAGTATATTGTCATTATATTTTGATGACTTTGGCGGGCCGAATGAAAAAGCCTGGCGGGCCGCATGTGGCCCTGGGCCATAGTTTGCTCACTTCTGTTGTAGATAGACTTTAGCCAAGACCAGATGAGTGTGGTATCCCGAGGGTCCACGGTATTGATGTGGCTTTTTTTTATAAATATTTCACTTTTGTATTGTCTTGGTAGTTCCCGTCTCGGCACCGGTCATCCAAAAGGAGCCGGTTGATGGCGTAGTGGAGGACGAGGCCAACGTCACCTTCACATGTTCTGCGGAGCGAGGAACCAGGGTCGCCTTTCAGTGGTATCGAGACCACGTCCTCCTCGGTATCGGCCGCAGGTATCGCTATTCCGAAGATAATTCCATGATGTTCATCCGTCCCGTCAAAAAGGAGGACAGGGGGAGTTACCGCTGCGTGGCTAGCAATCCTGTAAGCCACGAGACATCCATAGAGGACGTCCAGCTCACTGTTTATTGTGAGTCTCAATGCATTTTACAGTCATTTCAATCAGGGGGGAAAATCACAGTTCGACTTGGTCTAGTGCTCCACAAATAGTATTTGCTTCTTACCACCCCTTTCGAACATATTAAGTAACGTTATTTTGTTGTTGAGTTATTGTTTTTGTTCTGTTTTTTATTTTGATGTTCAAATAAAGTTTTCATTCATTCATTCATTCATTCATAGTGGGGCGAGGCCCCCCGGGGGGAGCACGGCTGTGTCGAGGGGGGCACACTTGACCTCTGTTTTTTTTTTTAACTCTCATACAACAAAGTGCGTCTGCACCTCCACTACATTAGAATGTAATGGCACACTTGTTCTAGGAGAGGTTTTCTTCTTGACTTGACAGAAAAAGCGCTGGGTTAGTCTAACCTAAAGTGTCATATCCATGGGTTTATATTAAAATAGTAGTCTTCTGTCTTTAGAATGCGACATCACATTATATTTTTTCTCCAGCTTTTTTTGTCTTTGACAATTATAAATAAAAAAATAAAATGTCAATGATCTTCATTTTGAGACTTGTTTTGATAAAGGGCCATGCACGTAAACCTGACTTTGTGGTTAAACCTTTCTCCAGCGAAAAGTGAGGGAATACTGTAATCACCTGCTCCTTCATGGCCTCGGTTCATCCTGGGTTTAAAAGTATTCCGCGAGCCATTATCTCTGATAGCACTTTGCTGCAAGCGAGGACTGCTCCTTTTTTGCCATTCTGTTTACCAAAAAGTAAAATGCACTTGTGCGGCTGCGATCCATTATTCCCCAACATATAATGATGTGAATGGTGCCTGGCAAAGCCCAATTTTGTTGGGCTGGGCGGCTCTTTTCTGTTCTGGCCATCAAAAAGTGAACGGCATCGCGATCCATTATTCCCAGTCTGTCATGAACCAAAACAGGATCAGGACCCAAACGCATGACGTTACTCACACAAGCCTTTTATTTTACAGGAAATGGGGAGTCATGCACGTTAGGCAGCAGTCTGGCGTGAAATGATAGGAAGCCAGAGGCCGACGAGATCGATACCAATTGCCCGAGTAGATATCGGCCAGAAGGGGTTGATACCGGATAGGACGGGACAGACAGGATAGATAATGAAACAGGATATTGAAAATAAACAGGACAAACTAGAGGAGAACAAAAACTGGAGAGAATAATAAACAGGACAAAAATAGACGGGAACGAAACTGGAAACCGATATTAAACATGACAAAAATAAACAGGAACAATACCAGACAGGGAATACCAACAGGAAATAAGACCAAGTCAAAACCCACGTCTTGCGGGGCAGAGATTTGTTGACGGACTGACAAAGGAAAAATGAGCGCACTGAGCTTAAATAGACGGAAAGCCAATCTGTCAATGAGCCGCAGCTGGCGCCGCACGGGCCGGCCTAATTGGGCGCCATGGCAATCGTGACACGGTCACATATTACTGGGAGTGGGGACTGGCATTGTGCACTTTTGTTGGGCCTGGCGGGTTTTTCATCATTCTGTCTGACAAAAAGTAAACTGCAATAGCGCGGCTGCGATCCAATATGTCTGATTGCATATTTCTGTGCACAGGGGCCGAGAAAGCGCATAATTCTCAGGGCCTGACGGCTCTTTTTTGCCGTGACTAAATGAAATGCACTTGTGCAGCAAATTGTATTTGTACAGAACTTTTCGGACAAAGGATTTTCTCTCGAAAGTGCTGGTGAAAAACATTCAGTGTAAAATAAAACAATAAACTCACCTCAACTTTCCCAACCCAACAACCCGGAAAATCTAATACAAATATAATATAAAATAAAAACGAAATAAATATTGATAGAGATGAAAAATAATCATGTCAAGGCACAAACTTACCCTGGGAGGAAAGTCTTTAGGATTGGGAACTCAATAGCCTTTCAAAATATATTTGCGCCATATTTTTATGTTGAATTATTTCCAGGCAACCGTAAATGTAATTTTATGAGATTGACATGAACCTTCTCTTATGTATCAGACCGTAAAGAGCAGTAAAATAATTTCTCATGTACTTCTGCAATAACCGTTTTATAGTTCTCAAATGGTAGACCTTTGCCCAAAACATGATCCTCCCGGTGTCAAATGCAAACTTTTTATATATAGATTTAAGATTAAATTGCACCGTTGAATTCCTTCAGTAAATCTTCAAATAGCGTAAGCATTTGACTTCCATGACCAATTGCTTTCCTCCACAGACGGCCCATATGACTTAGTGGTAAAGTCGGACCGAGGCCTTCGCACAGGGGAGGTGTTCACCGTCAACCCGGGAGAACCGGTCTTCTTTGAGTGCCAGGCAGATTCTGACCCCCCTAACAGCTATGTTTGGATCTCCAAACGCCGTAACTCCACCCAAGTCATCGGCGAGGGACCGCACTTGGAGGTTTTGTCGTACAGACTGGCCCAGGCTGAGGACTACTTGTGCCGGGCCTTCAACAATGTCACGCAAAAGCAAGACCAGACCCGCTTCACCTTGCTGGTCGCCAGTCTGGGAACAGGTAGGTTCAAAAATTAGTTTGCGGGATTACGACAAAATCACATGAACGGCTGTGGAAATTTCTCACCTTTCGGTGAAGTTGCCCGTTTTCAAAAAAGGGTGACGATTCGGCAGGTGCAGTTTCCTGTTGGGCCGTGCGACTGCTAGGTTAGCGAGGATATCCGCCTGCGGAAGATGCAGGAAAGGATCAATCAAACTGAGGCTGCAACTCACAACTATTTGAATAATTGATTAATCGGTCGTTTATTCTTTCAATGAATCCATGAATATGATTTTTTTAAATACACATAATTGATTTTCTCCTCTTTAAATATTGAAATTTTGGACAGATAGAAAAACAGTGCACAGAACAACAGAATATGATTTAATAGAAAACAATAACAAATCCAAGTGTTTGTCGAATTGTCACAATTACCCATTGCCCTCACCTGTGCCCGCTCGTTTTGCGCCAGCTGCTGCTCGTTGCCTGATTGGCTCCCCTCCTACTTAAACTCAGTGCTCTCATTCACTCCTGGTCAGTCCGTCAACGAACCTCTGCACTTGCCAAGAAAGCATTTTGACTCTGTCCCGTCCTGCCCGGTATCTTGCTTGTGTATCCGGTATCCTGCTCGTGTGTCCAGTACCCGGTATTGATCCCGTCTGTCCCGTCCTGTCCGGTATCTTGCTCATGTATCCTGCATCCGGCGTCTGTCCCATCCGGTATCCTGCTCGTGTATCCAGTATCCGGTATCGATCCTGCCTGTCCCGTTCGGTCCGGTATTGATCCCATCCTGTCCGGTAAACGGTATTTATCCCGCCTGTCCCGTCCTGTCTGGTATCGTGCTCGTGTATCCAGTATCGATCCCGCCTGTCCCGTCCTGTCCGGTATCTTGCTTGTGTATCCTGCATCTAGTATCTTGCTTGTGTATCCTGTATCTGGTATCAATCCCGTCTGTCCGGTATCGATCCGGTCCTATCCGGGTTCTAGCCCGCCAGTCCCGTCCTGTCCAGTATGCTGCTCGTGTATCCGGTTTCGATCCCGTCTGTCCCGTCCTATCCGGTATCGATCCCGTCTGTCCCGTCCTGTCCGGTATCCTGAATCCAGTATTGAACCCGTCTGTCCGGTATCCTGCTCGTCTGCCCCTGGCTTCCTGTTTTCCTGGGCCTGACTTCTCTTCCCCGCTTCTTCTGCCCAGCGATCACCGAATCGCTGGCGTTTGTGTTCCCGCGCATGACTGCCCCGCTCTGGAAATAAAGCTTGGTGTGAAAACGTTACGCGTTTGGGTCTACCATCGGATCGGGTTCTGACACAAATAGTGTAACAAGAAAGAAAAATACATACAAATGTATGCTTAACACTTGCAAATATGCAAGATACTCTTTCCCTAGCACCTTATCCAGCGATCACATTACATTTAGAATTATAGAAAACAAAAGCAAAGAAAGACCAATACATTTCAATTTGTGTATAGCATTTTTTGTCCACAAATAAATATATGAAAAATGGAAACCCACTTTTCAAAATGTTGTCAATGAATTAATTTTTTGGGTTAAATCTGAATATGATAAATATTCTTAATGTGCAAATGATGTATTAATATGCTTAAGAATCCGGGATAAAGAGGTCATCGATTTTATTTTTATTTTTAATCCATATATACATCTATTTTTCCCCTGTACCTCTGCAGCACTCTGTGTACCTTTAAAAATGGTTTACTTTGTAGTTTAATGCTAAATTTAGCTTGTAATGATGCAATGTTCAACAAAAAAATGATTACTTTTTTTTTTAATGTAACGTACGTTTAGAAAAATGGTGTCACGCCACCTTCTGTCAGGCCAAAGTTGTACTACAACTCTCAGCATCACAACCAATTTCATTGCACTTATTTGCATTTCTGTGATGCTTAGTGGCTCATAAATCAAGCAACACCAAGACACTTTTAATAATCGATGTCGTCAATTTGTTGTTGCAGCCCTAATTCAAACTAAACTTCTTTGTTTTTAGCCAGTCATGATAGAGAATGGTCAATTGCAGCCCATATGTCATGATACAAAGATTCAATAGTAAACAATCATAAAGGATGCTAATTTTTAACACCTAACACATTTATTGATTTATTTGGTGAGTTTGTGCTTTTAATTTCTTTGCACGTGTATTTATGTGAGAACGTTAAAATAGTGGTCGGAGTGTGTTGCAGTGGGTTGGCGCGGAATTGCCCAGGAGGGTGTTTCACCGAAATGGAGGTTAACTGGGTAAGCCAGGCTTGAGCTAGCCTGGCTGGCGCATGTTGGTTTAATCGGTTGCACGTTCGTCGAATCGGGATGAAAAGGCTCTGCTTTGTTAAGCGAGATGGAGAAATTTGGGATAAATGGGCGACTGCGGCATCCTCAATTCGAACTCAAAATCACATGGTTCAGTGGAATCTTTTCTGCCAGCCGTGTTCGAATCCTAACCAATGCAAGAAATACAATTTTATTCCTGCCTATTTAGCCTTATGTGTCTTATTAAAGTCTCTAAATACTTGTTTATTCTGGAGTGCCACCTAATATAATTGTAAACTATGTTCACTATGTCGGTATCAACGACAAAGACCAGTTTATTGTAGTTCCTTTTTGGAAGGGATTTATTTCATTGTTTTTTAATAAAGAAAAGGATGATCTGTTTTTGAGGAGGGAACAGATGAATGGAAATTGGACCTACATGTACTATATTGCTTGTCAAAGACTTCTTTGATACCATCTTTGCAAATTGTGGGTCCCTTTTTAGAATGTCAAAAACAGCAATAATATCCATATTCAACAAAGCTCCGATGGCCATTAGACAAGCAATGGTCTGAAATCAATAAATTTACTACATGAATGGCAAAAAAATGACTGTTAAAATTACACAATCAACGGAGGATTCATGAAACAACAATGTAGCCGATTGGTCAATTTTCAATCAGGATCGTTAAAATAATAAAACTTATTAAGAGAATCCATGGAAATAAAACCCATTCATTCATTTTTACACAATTGACAGTACAAGTGCCAAATGTGGCCTGGTTGTTCGCTGGTTAGCTGACAACAAATCACCACAGTAACTGAGCCGAGCTAAATTTAACCTTCTGTTGTGCAACCGACTTGAGGCTAGATTCAGCAAAAATATCAAACGTCCAGGCTTAATCCCTTATGTTGGTTTTGGTGCACTATCCCCAAGGTATACTGTGTGTGTGGTGCCTCCTGCAGATCACTGAAACGCGACGTGGGTCGACAGAGCTCAACTTTTTTTAGGTTGTTCTGTACACCAGAAAATATTTCCTCCACACATCTTTTTAACCCCGGACCCATTTTCACGCCCGGATGAAAGTTTATAACGTGTTGTACCGATTCTATTCTTAGCAGGGAAGTGAAAAAATATTAGGTGTAATTTTTATCTGTGTTGCTAGCTTTCATTGTCTGGAATGTGCATTAAAGTCGTGCGTGGGCTTGCGTGTGGGCAAGCAAACAGTATAACAGCTGTTGTATTTGTTGACAAAGTTTTATGACATGTCGGGATTCCGTGTGCCCAATAAAACGTCGATACGTTGTCACGGTGATGGAAAGAATAGGCTTCTCCTGATAAACGCTTTGCGATTAACTAGCATACAAAGGTCATGATGAATTGAGTTTCGTTTTTTTCCCTTTTCTTCTTTGTGTACACTCAAACGTTGCTTTAACTCGACTTCTAGATGGTTTGAAGCTGGAACTCTGAGTCAAAGCTTCAAACCACTGTGTGAAACTTTTAAATTTGTTGACTCAAGTGAAAGCAAATTTCACTTGACGGGAAGCAAGCCGCTCACAGAATCGGATTGTGTTCCAAATGCGGAAGGGGATCTTCCAGAGCGGGAGATTGTAGTATAGTAGACGGAAAAACAGGTCGTTAGCCGGGAAGGGAGATCTGAACGTGGTCGGGGTCAAACAACGAGTCATTAGCTGGGACGGGAGATCAAAACGTGGTCGGGGCCGAAAAAAACGGGTCGTAGCCGGAGACACAATGGTAAATCAGGAACGGACGGGTGAAAAACGGGTGAAAAATGGGACCGACGGGAGTCAAAGTCAAAAGTGCTTGCCTTGCGAAAACAGAGGTTCGCTGACGGACTGACAACAAGCGAGTGAAAGGACTGAGATTAAGTAGGACGGAAAACCAATCAGGTAGCCAGCAGCAGCTGGCACCAAACGAGCGGGCACAGGTGTATGTAATCAGTCATCATGACAAAAACTCATTTCGAAAAACGTCTTTCACAAGCGACTTTAACTCAAATCTAAGTCCGTCTAAAAGTATAACTCTTATAGTTTTGAATCTGTTTTAACTCAGAGTGAAACCCTGAATCTAAATTAATTTGTGGTGAAATAGATTCAAAGCTATAACTCTGAGGGAAAGCTATAGACCTCCTTTAACTCTGCAGTTAAAATAAAAACTCATGGTCAATTTGATTTCAATATTTGTATTCAAACTAGCTTTAACATACTGAAAATGAAAGCAGAGTATATTATTAAACTGTGGGTTGGAGTAGCTTGATCTCAAGTTCAAGAGGGTCGAAAACGATATCGAATCTGTGTTCACTCTGAGTTGAAGCTTGAAATCTATTTTAACTTGCATCAAATTAGGTTTGAAGCTCTAACTGTGAGGTAAAGCTTTAAAAGTGCTTTCACGTTGTAGTTGAAGTTTTAATTCAATAGTTATGGCAGCTTTACTTAAGGTGAAGCCGGATTTAAGGTTTAAATCATGAGCCAAAGCCGCTGTACTGTAAATTCAGCATTGTGAGTCGAAGCATCTTTAACTCAAGTTAAAGAGGGTCTAAAACTATAACTCTTATGGCTACGAATTTGTCTTAAGTCTGAGTTAAAGCTTGAAATCTACCTAAAATTGTGTTAAGGTAAGATTAAAACTTAAGAGCTGCTTCAGCTTTGCAGTTAAGGTAAGAAATCTATAATTGAAGCACCTTTAACCTAAAGTAAAGTGGAAATAAAGATTCAAGTTGAGAATAAAGGGAGTTTTACCATTTTAAAGCAGAGGTCACCCAGTTTAAAGTTTACAAATATAGCCGTGCTGTGTTTGTTTTCAGGGAAAGAGAAGCACACGCAGCCAAATAATCCATTATCCCCACTGGCTGTCATGACTGTGTGTTCCCTGCTCATCATTGGCGGCATGCTGCTCCTCTTTTTCAGGAAAGACTGTCACCCAAAACGAGGTTCACGTCCCATCTATCTGCCCCTTTATGTCTTATTATGCATTTTCATTTGACAATTTATCTCCGTTTGTGTCGTCTTGCAGTGCTCATGAGGATTTACAAAAGGTATCAACAAAATGACAACTCATCATGTCATTCAAATACCATTTTTGTGAGATTTTCTTCCGATAAGAGCTGTTTTTTTTTGTCTTGGCAGACCCGTTTCTGACCACAAACGACCGCACGGATCAGGTATGATTAGTGAGATTTTTGAAACAACAAATGGAAAAGGTTTGGTCTTTAGTCGCATGGATTTAAAAAAAAGGAAATTATAAGTACACACACCGTAACAAGCGGATGCACTTGCTTAAAATCTCATTTGACTCAGAGTTAAGTCTCGAAATAAAAGAGCTTTGAAGCAACTTTAATACCGGAGATAAGGACTTTATGTTAAGCGCTTTCATTTCGAGAGTCAAAAAGCTGCTTTAAAGCTTTAACTCAGAATAAAAAGGTTCACATGATTTTTTTCCAGAATTTTTTCCCTTGTTTTTTCTTTTTTTTTTCTTTTGTTTCTTGTTCTCCCCCTTTTTACTTTTGTTCTCTAGTTTCCTTATTTGCTTCAGTTTTCATTGTTTCATTTTGACTACCTATTTATTTATTTTTTTTCTTATTTAGTTCTCTATTTTCCCCTTTTATTTCCTACTTTTTTGTTTATTTTTCCCTAGCTTTTCACATATTTTTTTATTCCTTGGTGTGTTTCTCTTATTTGTTTCTGTTTCTATTTTTTTTTCTTCATTTGTTTTTCTTTTCATTGTTGTCATTTATTCACTTTTGCTGTATTTTTACCCCATTTAGGTCATTTTCTGCATACCTTTATCCAATAATTGGTAATATATGGATTAAAGTGACAAAAACAATCTGAAGTGCTTCTTGGGAGTGGAAAGAGCCGCTTTTTAAAAAAGAGACAGAATTCCAATTACTTCGACAAAGGGCAATGCTCGGAGGGGCTGCGCCCTCCGTGGGAAAAGATGCGCATATTGCTTACTGTAGGGGGCAGGAGAGTCCACGCTAGTGTCTGCTGATACACACGATATGATTGAGATAGCATATGCACTGCCCAGACTGCCCTCTTTACTACATCCACTTTTTTGGGGGGTGGGTAAAGCGTGCCCATGGGTGGGCACTGCCCACCTTCGCCTAAACTGCTATTTTAGTACTGGAGTTAAATGTGTTAATGCTTGAAAGCTGCTTCACATTAAAAGTCAAAGCTGTAACTCAGAAATAAGGCTTTAAAGCGGTTTAAATAGTAGACTTAAATATGTTAATGCTTCAAAGCTGCTCTAAATCAAGACTTAAAGCTGGCTCTAAAGGAACAGTGTGTATTATTTAGTGCCTCCTATTGGTAAAAAAACTTGTTGGCGAAACAATTTTGTCCAATGAAAGACGTAAACACGAATACAATGAACATTTTTGTAACCCATCAAATACTGGAAAATTGATCTGTTCATCTATTTAGTACCAATTTCTACTATTGCAATTGCTGGTTTGATTTTCTGAAGAGAGAAAATACATGAACTCATATAAATGAGTATTTTTAAAACAATTTGCATTTATTTTACATAACATGAGACTCACTTTGAGGGAGCTGACATATTTGTCCGTCATCTTGCTGCTATGGGTACCCAAATACCTAAAGAAAGCTGGGCAATAAAATGAGAAGTAAAATGGAGCGTTTTGCTCACTTTAAATTCCCACATTTTATATTCTTCTTTGAGGTTTTTAACCACTGGTTTTCAGTTGTACTACGCAATAGTGGTCACATAATAAACCCTATCCCTTTAAGCTGCTCTATCTTTAGAGTTAAAGTTGACAGCACTAAATATCAGAAAATAGTGACCAATCGTATTGGTCACTAGTGCAGTCAAAAGAAACTTTATTTACAGGCTTCAATAATATAATGTGATCCTTTTCAGGCCACGAGGACGCAACTGAAGACTTTGGTATCTATGAATTTGTCTCCATACCTGAAAAAATGGAGTCTGCACAAGTATGTTTTTCATGTCATTCCCCCACCAAAATGGTCGGATCTTTCTAAACAGATTTCTTTCTCCTTTAATATGTCCCGCAGGCTTCATGCAGAACTCTGGCTGGACTAGAGTCATCTCAGGATATGCAAACCACAATCTATGATGTGATAAGACATGTTCCTGAAAGCCCTGGGCACAGTTTGCTCCACTGACTTTTAAGTCTTTCAGGGGGAAAAACACAAAAACATTTTGTGTACGCTTTTAGATTCTTGTCAAAGCCCGAGGCGTCGATTTTAGAGCGACTCACTGTTTGCATAAAAGTTGACAACGGGTACGCCATGATAATGTGCACTTTTGAGAGCAGCTTATTTATAGTATAAAGATATTTGATTTGTAATCACAACATTTTGATGAAAATGTATCAATGTGAACCTCCAAAAGCGGATTTTTTTTATATACAGGGTTTGTAAGGCTACTCGAAATCCTCAAAAATGTTGTGTTTTCAAGGGTTGAAAAGTGCTTGAATTTTGGGTGAAATGCTTGTAATTGCTTGAAATTGTTGCCTTGTTTTTCCACAGGTTTGCTTAAAAATGAGACTGACACTGCTTTCTGGTGGCTTCGCTCTGCCATTGCACTTGTTCCCTTGTGATTAACGGCAGCTGACTTTAGTTTGTACAGCGTTGTCCTATGAAGTGCCCCATGGGACAGGTGCATGCTACATCTAAACAGGGCACTATGAAATGTTTTTCATGCAACGATAATGTATCAATTACATACATTTATGAGGGGAGAGGTCAAGTTTCCCAGTAGTTAATTGTAAAGGGAAGAACTCCCTGCAGCTGAAAATCTAAGCTACATATTACATTCACTTATATCCAATGCCTATTGGGGTACAGATTTGTATGAAAAATATGTACGAACCTATTGTTCAGATATGCAAATAATTTTGCAATTCAATCACAATCTCAAAATCATATATCTTGCACACGCAAAATTAAAAATGGCATATGTAAATTGCAGATCTATTTGTGGCTCTGCAAAACACATGATTCACACCGGGTTTCTTCATTTAATGGTACTAGAAATTGGAGAATTGGCTTTGAAAGTCCTAATAAAAAGCTTGCATTCGGCAAAGAAATAGGTGTACAAACCCTGTTTATACATTAAAGGGGCACCGTGAAGTATTTGACCACTAGATGTCACTGTATTGTGCAGTGGAACCCAAACCAAGTGCTACAAAACACATCGACGATGATATACTACGGAGAGTCAAAGTGACCAAATTGCACAATTTTTCTTCAATTCTTTTTGCCCTGCCTACACAAGGTTTTGGGTTTTGGAGGTACCCGTGGTAGCAAGTTTATGGACAATGGTGTCACCACCCCCTAGGTAAGGCTCATAAATACAAATATCTTGGCTTATGAGTATTTTAAATAACTGCACGCTTATGGGAATGTAGTTTTCCTCATTATTACATTCAATTTTTTTATTTTTTTTTATTTTTTATTTTTTCAAAAATATGTCGTTTTCCTTACTACTTGGAGGTGCTAGATATTACAAAATGTCCCTTGAACTGCAAGTTTTGGGCATCTCTAAATTTGTATCTAGTAAAGTGTCGACAAGTGAACATGGGTTTGCCGATGGTGGTCGGAGCTGTCAGTCTTAAATGAGAAAGTCTCAGAGGTGTCCATTATAATCAAATCAGCGTTCAGGCGCAAGCTCAAAACAAAAGAGTGGGATTAAAAAACGGATCGTATGGTACTCACTCAATTATTCATATTACCGGTAATCCTAGTTTTTTAATTTTCTTGATTACAGCTAGGAGGCGCTAAATGAGAAACAATATCCATTTGCCGAAGGAACTCACATTATGCCAGTGAGAAAAAACATATTTAAAACCTTGAATTTTATATTCTAAAATGTTAATATATTGTTTTCCCGAAACTGTATTAGACCAGTGTTTTTATAAGTACTTTTATAACTGTTTTGTTTTTTAGAATACAAACTGTAAATCATGTACAAAGCTCAGATTGTGATTCGATTCAAATATGATTCTATTTCTATGTTTACTTTCAATCTCTATGTTCTTATTTAAAAAACCCTTTCTATAAATGTTTCTAAGTGGATGAAAATAAATGCTGAATAAGAGAACATTTACATTTTTGTGTCAATCTGAACTTTGTATTTCCTCTTAAATAAGGATGACCGGAGTAGTTTTGGTTTCCCTTCTAATTGAATCCTCACAGAATTCCAGCACAATTTAGAGCAAACATATGGAAAGCTTCACCTTGACTTGTGGAAATCGATACTTTCTGGCTTCTTCTGCCAATCGTCAAAGACTGGCTTGCTTTTAGACGAATTCCATTCGCATGCAGTGAACCATCTGTGGACCTTTGGTGGGCCTTCTGTGAACCTTCACTGGACCTTCTATAGCTTATGAATGACGTATATTTCATGTTGTTGATGTCTGTGGATTGCAACATCCATTTTGGCCTGGTCATCCATTCTCATGTGTGGCCCCTTCATCATTTTCAAGGTTTCTTTGTTTTTCTTATACTTTTTGAGTTTTTTCTTGCCTTCTTGTAAGTTTTAGTTTTTTTTTTAATAGTCTGTAGTCTGTGGAGGTCCTCGAGACTTGTGATTAAGGGTGTCATTGATAAGCATGATTTGACTTGCCATTCCCTTCTGTCGACCTTCAGTGGACCTTCTGTGTCTGCTTTGTCGGCAAGCAGACGAACGCTACAGCATGTTGTGGATTTTCCTCGGCTGCCACTTGACACAAGATAAAAAAATGAAAAATGTGTCATTTCTAGGTGCCGGCCAGGGGCAGCATCAAGTGGCCCCGAAGAGGCATACAGTTCTTTAGTGTTCCCTATTGGTTCCTTGTTGCTTTTTTAACAGTATATATATGCGTGGGTTTCCTCCGAGCACTCCGGTTTCCTCCCACATTCCAAAGACATGCATTTCAGGTGAATTGGCCGGTCCAAATTGTCCCTTGGTGTGACTGAGCGAGTGAGTTGTCTGTCCCCGTGTGCCCTGCAATTGGCTGGCAACCAGTTCAGGGTGTCCCCTGCCCACTGCCCGATGACTGCTGGGATGGGCTCCAGCACCCCCGCGACCCTACTGAGGATAAGCGGTGCAGCAGATGAGATGAGATGAGATGAGATGAGATATATATATATATATATATATATATCTCATCTCATCTCATTAGCCGTACCGCTTATCCTCATTAGGGTCGCGGGGGGGCTGGAGCCCATCCCAGCCATCTTCGGGCAGTGGGCAGGGGACACCCTGAACTGGTTGCCAGCCAATCGCAGGGCACACGGGGACAGACAACTCATTCGCTCATTCACACCTAGGGACAATCTGGACCGGCCAATTCACCTGAAATGCATGTTTTTGGAATGTGGGAGGAAACCGGAGTGCCCGGAGGAAACCCACGCAAGCACGGGGAGAACATACAAACTCCGCACAGAAAGTCTGGAGCTGGATTTGAACCCACGACAGGTTCCCATGACATGAACTGTGCCGCACAAGCGCTAACCACTGCGCCGCCGTGCTGCCTTTATATATATATATATATATATATATATATATATACATCCAGTATGTGCTGCCTTCTTTATAAGGCTTATCACAGTTCATGGTTTACGGATCGCTTAAGCACGATAGTCATCGGGACACTACTTCCTGTGGTGTGTCTTGGGCAGGTACAGCCTGGCGGCACCCGTCCCTCTCCAGGCAAGTTTTTGCGGGGAGAGACTTGCTCCCCCACGTGAAACACAGTTCTGGTTTCCATGGGTACTAGTAGGAGGACAAGCCTCCTGATCTGACACAGATACAGGAGCTTCATTAGCTGGTCGTCGTTGTTTTCCCTGTGTACAGCATCATATTCAGTGATGAACTGGATGTGTGGCAAAAGCAAAGGAAGTTACGACATCCTCTCAAAGTTTGTTTTTCAACGGAAATATAAAATCCGCAAGTGATGCGAATTGTATTGTACGATGTGATGCTGAAAATTGAGGGGAAGGTTCCATTTCCACGGTGATTTAGGATCTAAAACCACCAGAGTAGCGTCCACAGTGAACCGTCATCAGTATTGTCACATGTCGGCTACAGGCTGAAGCTTTACACCATAAAAGCTTTTAATATTTCTGCAACCCCAAACATGTTCTTTTGGGGGGTTCAATTTGGCTCTTTTAACATTTTGGGTTATGCACAGTGGTATATGCACTCTTATCAGACAAACCAACAACGAATACACTTTGTGTTAATTTTTCACATTTGTGAAGAATAATCATTATAATCATGATAACACTTTATTTTTTTTATGTGTGATTTCATTTTTACAAAGACATTTTTTTAAAATTTGTGTTTACTTTAATGAAACTCGAGAGCTGAATCTGATTCCGATACCAAAATAGCCTTTAGATTCATTAACCAGGAGCTACATGTCATAATGTCAGAGGACAATAACAATCTTCATTAAGTTGCAGTATTTTTTTGATTAAAAACCCAACTATACTGCATATCAAGTCCTGCATGACTCACGCGATTATGTTTTCATAAACCTAATATTATTGTTGTTCTCATTTACTCCACTGGAGGATAGGCTTGATTTGTTTGGTGCATCTAATTATATTATAGCAAACGTTTATTCAACACATAAACACACTTCAACATTTTTAAGGACGTAAACAGATTTTAATTTCAAAACGATGCAACATGTTAATATGATTGTAATAAAACTGCCATGCTGTCATATGATAATATTTAGTGTAGGGGAGAGAAAACTGTTTTCGAATTGATCACATTAACACTTGGTCAAAGAAGATCCATTAAAATGTAAGAGACAAATAAAGAAAACTTACCAATCCATAAAAGGTTTTAAAAATTGAATTTGTATGCGGTCAGCAACAAAAAAAATATGGTTTAAATTACAATTAGTTGTGAAACAACACTTACATTAATAAAATATATAGGACTTAGCCGTTTTAAGCTGCTATTTCCTAAAAAAATGTATGAGTGAAAATTCATTAAAAACTACGTTTCCCGGAATGCTTGGGTACCTTTTAGGCACGGCTCTTCCTTGCGGGTCACGTGACGGCCATCGATGGCGTCCCTCACTGTATTGCTGTAAGCGTATTGCGAAGATGAAAACATCGGTTTAACGTTTATTTATCATTCCTTCTCTGTTTGGTCACATTTCAACTCCACGATGCAGAAAATCAAGTCCCTCATGACTCGGCCGGTGAGTTAGGTCATTTTCCTTTAAAAGAGCCTGTTTATTGCAGCTTGGAGACTTGCTAGCATGATGTAGCTTGGATGCTAATTTGACAGGTGGGCAATCGAGGAAGCAATCAAGTCCACGTTTCCTCGCTTTATCTTATTTCTTTGACTTTAAACACACTTCTGCTTAATATTAAAGCGTATTAGGTGCGTTGCACCCGCTAATTTGCCATTTACGCTTTACGACACTATTGCACCGTTTATAAATATAAAAATATACTTGATTTCTACAGCGCTTTACAACAAACCTTTCAATGTACAAAAGTGCCTTACTGTAGATAACGAAAGAGAAGCAATACCTAAAAACAAACACAAATAAAAGCATGAAGATATGCTAAAACAATACATACAACAGTATCAAATCAGATGAAATTAATTAGTGTGTATTAAAACCCATCCTATAATGATATTCCATGTTTACTGCCCTTGTTAAAACACAGTAAGATGTAATTAGCATTGTTATTGGTGCTTTGCATTTTACAGAAAACGTTTTCCTTAATTTTAGGGATTTGTTACGAAATCGTATTGATTTAACATGAAATCAAATAATAAATCTCACTTTGCCTGTGGACGTGCACTTTAGCACAATTTTTCATGTTTAGTTTTTGGAATGTTATGTATATTTGTCGGTATAAAAATTGAAAAAAGAGGGGGGGGGGACACAGGTTGAAAAAACACTTGATTTTGAAAAGGTAATTTAACAAGACAGTGTGTATTTTTATTGTTTCCTAGGGGGTAATACACTTTGTTCACTAAAAATCTACTATAGATGAATCTATTCAGATTTCCTTTGTGTATTTTATGCTATATGAGTCACTTGCAATACTATTATCAGTTAGTAGGCATGTAATTACCTTGTCATTAATTTTCCTTTGTGGGGTAAAGTTCTGTTTTTTTATTTTGATTTTAAACTTGTATCTTCTCTGCAAGTACAACAAATTAATTTGTAAGCATTAGCGACAGACTGCTGTCACAGTCTTGTTCCACGGAGATCATTTTTTCCTCATGCCATGCGGCTCTTTAACTCCACCCAGGGGAGTAAAAGCCCACATTAGACCGCACCCCAACATTTGCATATTACCCTATTTTTATTAGTGTGTATTTTCCGTAGCAATGAAATGAAATGATCTGCCTTTATATAGCGCTTTTCAAGTCAATGACTTCCCAAAGCGCTTTACAGTGTGCTTCACATTTCCCAATAGCGGCCTTGTATTGCAGCCATGTAAGACGCTAACCTGCTTATTGTGGGTTTTAGGGGTTCAGTGTCTTACCCAAGGACACTTCGACATGTAACACAGACAAGCCGGGATTCAAACTGGGATCCCTTGAGTAGATGAGCGCTCAGCCTCCTGAGCTACTGCCGCCCCACTATTTTAATACTCTATATCAGGGGTGGCGAACATGCGGCTCTAGAGCCGCATGCGGCTCTTGGCCAAAAAGAATGCGGCTCTTTTTCTCATCATATTTTCTATATACTTTGGCTCTTTGCCTCGTTTCATGTTTAGTTTTTCCCCCCTCTTAAAATTAGCGAATCCATCAGAGTAACAACGAACAAATAATAAATAATAAATAATATTTTGAAATTAATTTGGCAGATTTGTTGTTTTTATGCCGCTCCGGACACATAACTGACTGCCAATCATCTGTGTAGGTTACGCCTAATGCCGTTAAGTGTGCATTGTGGCTCTTTGACTCTCACAGTTAAAAATTTCGGCTCTTTGTGTCAAACTTGTTCTCCACCCCTGCTCTATATCAACACGTTATATTGGGTATTTTTGTATTCTATATCTTTTATTTTATTTTATTTTTCAACACAAGGATACTGCTGGAAGTTTGAATTTCCCTACGGGGATGAATAGAGTGCCTGTCTGTCTAGCTCTCTAGCTCTCTCCATGAACACATGTTTAAATATATAACTATTCTGTTGTTCAGTCAAGTCATGTTTATTTGTATAACCCTTAATCACAAAGTCTCGAGTTTTTCTTTCTGCTTTTTCTGCTTTTCTGAGATTTTTCAGCAAGGTTTTAAAATAATAAAAGGTGTAAGAAGGAATAATAGATACATTTTTATGTCATGGGTTTCCATAGAAGGACCAACATGACACGACATGAATATTCTTTTTTACGTTGTGTTGTTAATTAAAGGTGCTCCTCACATGAGGGAAGGGAAATGAGTAACAACACAATCTGGTAAACTGTCACAGTTGGCAAAGTTCAAAATGTCCAGAAAATATCGACAGGTATACTGAGGCAGGAGATCAGGAACATCAAGGGCAAACAGCGATTTGACAGCTTCTGCTGTTGGTACAGTCTTTTAATACCAATTGCCTTATCAGTTTTTGGAGATGCGGAACAGGTGCAGGCGCTTCTGTTTTGTCCGTCTGGAGGACGGTAGCCTTCTGGATCCTAACAATTCTTGACATCTTCCAATGCAATCGAAAAATTCTGAATAAACAACAAATATTAAATGACTTGCTTTATTGCATGAATCCCCTTTTTGATATAATTTAAACACAATACGTTTGATTTTTTGTGGCTCCATGAGTATTTGTTTTTTTGTATTTTGTTATGGCTTTTTTTAAAATTTTGGGTTGCCGACCCCTGAAAACATGATTAACTGACTTCTAAATACAAAAATAAATTTAAGATTGTGAAGTCTTGTAACTGGTCTAAAAGTAAATGGTCTGCATTTATATACCGCTTTTTATGTAAATGAAGACCTCCCAAAGCGCTTTACAATGCTTCGACATATAACACGGAGGAGCCGGGAATCGAACCTGCGACCTCTTGATCCCAAGACGAGCGCTCTAACTCCTGAGCTAACAACAAAGACGAGCTTCAATACAACTTCCAGTCAAAGCCCGCTGTCAAACTAAACATTCAACGATTCATTCTACTTTTGTGTGTCATGATTCATCTCCAGGGTCATCGGGGAACCAATTACTGTGGTGTGCCTTGGATAAGTACAGCCTGGTGGCGCCCATCTCTTTCCAAAACCAAAAGTTCTTAAACAAAATATGGGAAAACAAATACCACAGATTAACAGGTTAACGATGCTCACCGTGTTGCAGAGCTTTAAGCAACATAAACTTGAATACAAATCGTGCAGAAAGACATTAAGACAGGAAATGTTACTATATTCTCTGCATATATTGGTTTTGCTCCAGAAAAAGTCACCAATTTAATGCATTTTACTTAATCATTCTAGTCATTTTAAAGGTAATATATCGAAGAGCATTATTTTAGGGATTTATGCCTTTGTCAATGTCATAGGCAGTACAGCACGATGTAAATTGAATGGTGTATTCTGTTTCTTAGGGGAAATCATCGGACCAGTCCATCATCCGTCTTCTTAAAAGCTATGCTTTTTCTTTTTTTAAATACAATATATTTTTTTTCTAACAGGCTCTAAAAAGCCCTCAGGAGAGCATGTCAGACCTTAGTCCCGTGGAGAACCTAAGGATACCAAGCAAGGTACATATATTCTTCTTACTTTACTTGTGCACGCAAACTGGAACGCTTTCTTCCTGCATAGTGGTTTTCGAATCTAAGCAAACTTTCAATGTGTATGTTTCAGTGCCTTCGTTTTAATGTGGTTTGTTGCATTTTACTCGCAAAAGGTTTTAAACGGAATTCAAAGGTCGAAGCCTCGCATTTGTTTCAATTAAGGAATCTTTTTCATTTCCTAGAGAAGCAAGAGTGTGAAATAAGTTCTGCTCCAGTAGTAGTCTCACTTATTTTAACTCTTTTTTTTTTTAAGGGGCCAATTGTAGGAGAACTTTTTTCCCCACCTCCGAGAATGCTAGAAAGTAGAAACAAAATTATACTTCTTTAATTCTTGGCGATATTTCTTATGTCCAACCTGTGTTTGCATGAAATGCATATCTAACTTCTGAAAAATTGGACCACAAGTTCAATGTATTTATATACCTTGCTAAAAACAACCCAAAGCCGTACAAACATGTAAAGGTATAAAGGAAAACTTGAGGACTAAATAGGATTTGGCGAAAAAAAACATGAAAACACTGAGCTAAGCTGCATGACGAAGTTCAAGGCAGGATTAGATAGATAGATAGATAGATAGATACTTTATTCATCCCCTAAGGGAAATTCATATTTCCAGCAGCATCCCTGAGCTGAGAACAGTACAATAATAAAACCAAAAGAATACAATATACAAATACCCAGTGTGACGTGCAAATGCCCACTGTAGCGTGTTATATAGAGTAACTAAATAGTGCTACACAGAATACATATTGCAGTAAGATTCGGTAATATCCAATGTAGGTGGTGTGGTTTAATGTGGGCCTTTACTCTGCCGGGTGGAGTTAAAGAGCCTCATGGCATGAGGAAGAAAAGATCTCTTCAGTCTGTCCGTAGTACAAGACTGTGACAGCAGTCTGTCGCTGAAACTGCTCTTCTGTCTGGAGATAATGCTGTGTAGTGGATGCGATGGATTGTCCATGATTGACCTCAGCTTTTTCAGTGCTCGTCTCTCAGCTACTGTTGTTAGGCTGTCCAGCTCTTTGCCCACAACAGAGCTCGCTTTCCTAGCCAGTTTATTGAGACGAGAGGCATCCTTCTTCTTGACGCTGCCTCCCCAACACGCTGCCGCATAGAAGAGGGCGCTTGCCACTACTGTCTCATAGAATATTTTCAGGAGCTTTTTGCAGATGTTGAAGGAGGCCAGCCTTCTGAGGAAGTAAAGTCGGCTTTGCCCTTTCCTACATAGAGCTTCTGTGTTGGCAGTCCAGTCCAGTTTGTTGTCCAGCTGCACACCCAGGTATTTGTAGGTCTGGACAAATTCTACACATTCTCCCTTGATGGTTACAGGAACCGGGTGAGTTCTGGTTCTCCTGAAGTCCACCACCATCTCTCTGGTCTTGGTGGTGTTTAGGTGCAGGTGGTTTGCGTCGCTCCATCGGACAAAGTCCTGAATCAATTTCCTGTACTCCTCCTCCTGCCCGTTTCTGATACATCCCACGATCGCAGTGTCGTCGGCAAACTTTTGCACATGGCAGGACTCAGAGTTGTACTTAAAGTCCGATGTATATAGAGTGAATAGGAACGGAGAGAAAACGGTCCCCTGCGGAGATCCTGTGCTGCTAACCACAGTGTCCGATGTACAGCCCCCCTGTTTCACATACTGGGGTCTGCCTGTCAGGTAGTCAGTAATCCATTCTACAAGGTGTGAGCTAACTCCCATCTCTGTCAGTTTCCTACTCAGTAGCAGAGGCTGTATGGTATTGAAGGCACTGGAGAAGTCCAAAAATGTAATCCTCACAGCCCCCTTCGCCCTATCCAGGTGAGAGAGGGATCGGTGTAACATGTATACTATAGCATCCTCCACTCCCACCTTCTCCTGGTAAGCAAATTGCAGTGGGTCGATGGCGTGACGGACCTGTAGCCTCAGGTGGTGCAGCAGCAGCCGCTCCATGGTCTTCATCACATGTGATGTCAGGGCGACCGGCCTGAAGTCGTTGAGTTCCTCAGGTCTTGATTTCTTTGGGACTGGGATGATGCAGGATGTTTTCCACAGCTGAGGGGCCCTCCCCTGTTCAAGGCTCAGGTTGAAGATGCGCTTTAGAGGGTCTCCTAGCTCAGACGCACAGGCTTTCAGCAGTCGGGGGTATACTCCATCCGGACCAGCTGCCTTGCTGGTTCGTAGCCTTCTCAGCTCTCCACACAACTGGGCTGAAGTTATTTTTAGTGGGGGGATGTCTTCCATGCTAGTGTCCAGAGGGGGAGGGGGAAGGACAGCTGCATTACTCAGGGGTGAGGATGAGGCGGAGTGGTCAAACCTGTTGAAAAAGTTGTTCAACTGGTTGACTCGCCCCACATCTATATCCACAGCCACACCCTGCTTGGTGCTGCAGCCAGTAATTGTTTTCATCCCTTCCCACACCTCCTTCATGTTGTTGTTCTGCAGCTTTTTCTCCAACTTTCTCCTGTACTGCTCCTTCCCTTTCCGGAGCTGGACTTTGAGCTCCTTCTGTACTCGTTTTAGCTCCTGATGATCACCATTTTTAAAGGCCCTCTTTTTTTGGTTCAGAAGGCACTTGATGTCGCTCGTGATCCAGGGCTTGTTGTTGGCATAGCAGCGTACAGTCTTTATAGGAACAACATTGTCCATGCAGAACTTAATGTAGTCAGTAGTGCAGTTTGCCATCTCCTCAATGTCCCCACTGCTGGACCCTAGCAGGACATCCCAGTCCGTACATCCAAAGCAGTCTCTCAGAGCCTGCTCTGCCTCGGTGGACCATTTTCTAAATGAGCGTGTGGTTGTTGGTAGCCTCCTCACTTTTGGTTTGTACTGTGGTTTAAGCAGAATGAGGTTGTGGTCTCCTTTTCCAAGGGCAGGCAGTGGTTTAGCGCTGTATGCATTTTTTATATTCGCATACAGAAGGTCAATAGTCCTATTTCCCCTGGTCTTGCAGTTCACATACTGGACGAAAGAGGACAGTGTCTTATCAAGAGTCACGTGGTTGAAGTCCCCAGAGATTAACATTGCAGCCTCCGGGTGTTGGGTTTGAAGTTTTGCCACCGCTGAGTGGATGACGTCACACGCTACTTCCGCATCAGCGCGCGGTGGTATGTAAACAATGACAGCAATGGCGTGTCCGAACTCTCTGGGCATGTAATAGGGACGAAGACTTAGAAAAATGACTAAGGTCACATGGTTCTAAAAGTAATTTTATAATCTTATATTCGAGGTAACCAAAAAGTGCGATCATGATGCATAAAAGTTCTCATTATAAGTCACAATTTTATTAACATAAGTCAGCGAAAATATAATAACATTAACTGAAATGTATAAATCAGAACAAAGTATCTACTCTATTTTTGTTTTATGTTTCATTTCCACATAATGTTCTTCTTGTAGCATTGCGTTTTATTCTGTGTCTTGTTATATTCTGTCCCTTTATGACCTCCTCTTTACTCCACAACTTTGTACTCGGTAAACTGTGGTTGTCGTGTACCGATACCAATATCGAGCCAAAAATGATACACACTTTTTAACTTATTTCTTGATTTGTTGATTGCTATGGAAAACCCCAAATGTCATTTTTCCTCTTTTTGTGACTGCCTATCGAGTCATGGCTGCAATTTGGCTTCCTAATTGATAATTCAACTTGGCAGAAATTATTTCAACTAACAAGTAACGTATGCAGTTATTTCTGGATTTACCTAATTATTGAACAGCCCTTTGCTGCAGCGTTTCGTGACCTTATTCGATTTCTTAAACTCTGCTGTGGAAGTTAGCAAGCGAGGCTAAAACCCGAGTGACGCAATTGGCGTCCTATTCGCTGCTTCAACCTGATGTGCTTAGGAAAAATAATCGAAAGTTTGACCGTTAAAGTAAGTAAATGAATGAAACACGGCCACATAAGGAAATGAAACATTTCAGTAAAAGGAAAAATGAGGATTGGGTCTAGTATCACACTGCTACATCTGCCTTTCACCTCTGTTCATTTCCTGACTACTTGAATCAGCTAGGAGTTGAAAATACACAGGGATGGCTAAAGTTCTATGATGAATTTTTACTGACAAACGAACGAATGAATGAATGGATGAATGGGTGGACTTTATTCATAGTATACAGTGATACAACAAAATTGGAGGGTGTCTTCTTTCAGTGCAAATACAAATAAAAAAGATAAAAATGAGTATACAGATAAACATGTTAAAAACATAATCTTAATGATGTATAAGAAATGTGTATAGCAAGATCACAAAAATACACAACGATCTTTTGAAAAATGATCTCGGATCATATACACTAATCTTCTGGAAGAAATTAAAATAAAAAAATAAAAAACATTACAATTCTAGTTAATGAAATGAATGCTACATTATATTGTCGCACCAAAGGTCCATGATATGTTTAAGTATTCAATGGTTGTTTTGATTCTATAAGCACACGGATGGTGGGGGCACCATTTCCTTGGTTGTGTCTGGGGAAAGTATAGCCTGGTGTCGCCCATCCATGATACATTTAGTTATTTGAATATTGAGTTCACATTTAATTAATTTACACAACATTAATTTAAAGTAGGGCGGCAATCGACGCCCGCAGGATGATAGTTTTGAGGCCACTGCCTTAAGGTCAAAGTTTAAAGATACAATCAGTTTTATTTAGCGCCTCTTATGGTAAAAGTGGTAGTGGTAAAAGTTATTTATTCCAAATAAAAAAAAATTATGAACTAAGAAATAATTCTTGAGCTATTATATAAATGTGCATTTTTAAAAATACTTGTAAGTGGAGAAATTTGCATTTATTTTGCAGAACATTAACCTTAAAAGTGGGGTGCTGCATTTTAAAACTAAGCCTTCAATCATGACTTTGAGCCAGAAGATGGCAGCAGAATAACACATAATGTGTGTGCATTTCTTAGACACGCTTGAATACAGTAATCTGTTATTTTTTGAACAGGCCTGATAAAAATATTATAAAAGCAGATAGGCGTGACGGAAAATAAAGCATAAGGTCTCTTTGAACTCAGTTGGCAATTGTTAACACATACTAAATAAAGCAAATATTTTAACTTTGAACTGTATAATGACACCATGAACCACACATTCCACATTTAACTAGGGGGAGTTGATAGGATTGTCTGCCATCTTTGTGCTACGGGTGCCCCCAAAAACTTTGTCAAGGGTGGGCAACAAAATGAAGAGGAAAATGGTGCAGTTTGGTCCCTTTGGGTCCCTGTGGTTTGTAATCTTCCTTGTGCTTTGTAGCACACGTTTTTGGTGGCTTTAATCAATACAGCGACATCTAGCGGTCAAATAAAATACTGTCCCTTTAATGTAAGTGACGCTAATAGAATTGATGGATTCCTCCATTACTGAATGATTGATTTGATTTTCACATTATTTTAAAATTTTGTTTGTTTAAAAAAGCTAAAAGAATAATTGAGAACTGTGAAATAGTTTCATAAGTTTTTCTTTTAAAAAATCTGAATTTCCCAGACCGTAACCAGATCCTTGCTCCAGGGGCCCCAAATAAACTGCGTTTCAGACCCCTGGTTTAGAGAACAAATTATTGTATTTTGATTTTCTTGTCTATATTTTCTTTTTCATCTTATTGCAACAAACATCGCATCACAAAAAGAAAGATTAACCTGAAAAGAAAAAAGGAGATGCCAGTTTGAAGCCAAACGAATAAAAGAAACCCGTCCACAAAAATAACTGGACGCTTCCATCGATCGTTTAAACAAATAATTATATCTTACATCAATAGTCCATTTAGAAATGATGACATTGATTGAATCACAATATATATTTGACAGTTTCTGATGTATTTTTTCTCCCTTACAACAATGCAAAACCTCAGAAGAATAGGCATTTTCTCGTGTAAAATTGTAAATGGGCCGTACAGAGATTACCGTCTTCCATCAGTAGGGGTCCCCGTTGCTCCACATAACAGCTGCTAATCTAATAGAGATGCTGCCTGCACTTTAGTCGAAATAAAGTTTGTTCTTTACTTTATTAATTTTGGACGTTTGAATTATTATGTCTGATGAAATTCTCATTCGGGAGTCTATTCACGTGCAAGGTACAACATCTGTGCATGAGATTGTTCTTCAGTAAAAGTTTTGTAAAGAAAAAACTGTATTTATCATGAAAATTGAAATTTTTTTGTTAACCTAACCTTCATATCTATCTTAGAGGATGATTCTCCCATTGTTCAGGGAGTCCTTTGTAAGAACAACACCTTTCCATTTTGATCTTGCTCTCGATTGTCAACGTTCAGGACTTTGATATTCCCTTTCATTCTTTCATTGCGTCTGTTCCGAGTGCTGCCATTTGAATGCAAATAGCTTAGTCATTTCCTGCCCTAAAAAAAGACAGGTGAAGGGTATTTTTTATCTATTTCCTGGTCTTATGGTCTCAAAGTAGGATTTGATCAAACAGTTAGTGCACATGTTAGCATCGAAAAGAGCTTCCCGCTGATTCATTTGGAAGAGGTTTAGCATATTGTGAGGGACAGAGGAGACAGAGCTTCTTCTCTTTACCAAAGGGGTCTCTAAACTTTTTCCTCTGAGGGTCACGTAACTTTGCCCTTTTCTGATGAGGGTCCGGAATCAGTTTGGAACAGAAAAAAATGTGACCATTGCACAAGTGCTTACATGTAAACGTCCATTGTTTTCCACAAAGCCAAGATCAAATTTACAGAACAAAAGTCAGAATAAGAAGAACGACAAAAATTTGTGGAAAACAATATTAACTAAAAACACTCACCGGGTTCTTCACCGAAAAAAAGTCCATGGAAGATGCAATTTTGTTGTGCTGTACACAGTCTTAACAGATTCAAGATCAGCATACAATATGTCACAAATTGAGTACACTTTCCCCATTTCTGCAGAGATTTCCTTAATTGAACAACACTGAAGAAACTTTGATTAAACACAATGAAAATAAGTGTGTAAAGCTTGTATAGCTAAGAAAAAAATATTTTTCCCCTCAAAAAACTCAAAATATAGATAACTAAATCCCTGTGGGTATAACCCAAGGACGCTACGCCCCTATGTGTCCAAAAAAGCACTGCTTGTCATTTTTCTTCCAAAATACCTTGTGACTTGTTACTCTTACTAAGTCTCAGGTATGAATAGGGAGTAGGTCAGCGTCACTTCCAAATGCCATCTAAAAAAGATAGGTGCAGGAGTGTTGTTAGCATTGCTGCAGGGATTGAAGATGTGGGGGGTCAGCCTGGAAGTACTCAGACCGTACACCTCAGGAACTTTCACTTTAGGGTGTACTCACTTTTGTTGCAAAAGGGTTTAGTTATTGACGGCTATATTTTGTTTTTTTCGAAGGTTAAAATAAATTGACACAGCAATAAAAGCTTTACACAGACTACCTTTTATTGTGTCAAAGCCATGGTTCTTCAGTGTTGTTCCACTATAATGGAATCTCTGCAGAAATGGGAGGGCTGTACTCCCCTTTTTTTGACATACTGTAGTTGTCTAAGCCCTGGACCACCAGTTGTATAGATGACTTGTGTAAAGGCAGTAGACTTTCTCATTATCGCACAATTTTTACGGTACCAGAGGTGAATGTTAACTTAAGTGTGTGTTTCAGACTTTACAATGACAATGAATTCTGTTATATTTTATTCCAAGCGGTGTTATTGTCAAATTTATTGTCATTGTATCATGCGGAATAAACTATGACATTAACATTCATCTCTGGCATGTGACCTAAAAAAGTAAGATAATGATATAAAAGCCAATGCCTTTTCATATAACATCTATGTCAATTTTCAGCAACCACCAGGCAGTGGACCAGTACTGGGCCGAATGTCGTTTGGAACTGGGTCACAGAGAAAGTAAAAAATGCATGAGTTAGCTCATACAGAATATTATTTTTTGTGTATACCTGGCTTATTTTTCAGCCATGAATAAAATCCAAGGCAAAAAAAAAAAAGTTATTAAGTAATTAAGCAGCGATTAATCAGTCGTCCAGTATAGCTGACCTCATGTGCTCAGGACTGGATGCAGAGGTAATCAAACCTAAATCACTGCAGTGTGATCACCAAATCCTAGCCACAAGCACACTGGGATTATAGATGTCAAGTAGGGCTGAAACAACAAATCAATAAAATCGATTACAATTGATAAAGCGTTGGCAACGATTTTCATCATCGATACGTTTTGTGGTGCAATCTATGCGCCACTCGCCATGCAAATTTAATGCAAATAAAGGTGGAGTTGATGGGACATGCTTGTAGTAGCACTTTGGTCTGGCAGAGTGCGCTTGAGAATGATTTAAAAAATGTACATGTTTGCAAGTGTATAGCATACATTTGTGTATTTTTGTTTATTGTTTAGCCATTTGAAAGAAAAAAACTAAGGTCAATGCTAAAGGCATTCGGTTTAACTTGTCTTCACAATATTTCCCACATTGAACAATGTTGCTTTGGCTGAACTCTTTCTCATAATACTCTCTTCCGCAACCAAGCATTATGGGAATAAGTTCAGCTAAAACTATGTTGCATAACAATTGTCCAGTCACGTTCATGGTTGTGCAAAATGTTCATGCGTCACTGAGGTACCGCCAAGATAAACAAAGTCCTCTTTGTAAACTTTGCAAGTAGATTTTTATTGTCTGTAGTCAGGCTAAAATGCTCACAAATTTTAAAGGTTTTGGTACGCGTGGTTGATGTTTATGCCGCCATAGCTGTAGGTTTATGTTACAGTTCAAGCTTGTGATGCTACTGGCTATTGTGCAGGCGCGGCTCTCAACACAGATAAAATGAATGTAGAAATGCCGACTATTTCTATATTCGATTTTTGTCAGGTCCTGTGTATTTGTTTGGCCCTTAATCACAAGAAATCTCCGTGGGCTGCACAGACTATTCACAGACATTATTAACATGAAATATAGGCCATAACAGAGTGTCCAGTTCCTGAGATCAACATCTTTCATAAGCCATTGAATTTAAGTGTGTTTTTAACCTAGATTTACACACTTCTGCTGAGGTTGCAGATGGATTCTCGTAGGGCGGAACATTCCACAGTATTCCACAGTAAATGAAGAAGGCTCTCCGACTTGCAGATCTCTTCTTGGTTCATGGCATTATTAGGAGTAGTTGACAACATGTTTGTTTGCATTAGAAGGAGCATCCCATTGATTTATTCAGAAAGAGTTTAGCTCTTCTCATCCCTCAACCGCAAGTTGTCCCGGCAGTGAGTCATCGCAGCCCTCCCCGTCTCGCTTCCCTACTCATTTCAGTGGATATCCTAGCCAGCTCGCTCAGGGCCGACGGTGATCCCCTCGTGCCTTCACATCTCCTCTCCAATCTCGCCCACCCTTTTCCCTTTCCCTCTCAGGCGCCTACTCTCTTCCTCACTCGAGTGCTTGAATTGCCTTTATTTTATATGATGACCGATTTTAGAGCACACCATATAGATGTGACGCTTTGCTTTTCTTACTCAGCAGAATTGTGTCATGCACTTGAGGGGTGAAACACATACTTGCGCACACTCAATCCAGACTGATGGTATTTGAGGCTTGGTGGGTGTGGAACAAAGCTCTCAGGATCAACATTATCTTATGAGGTACCGCCTGAGTTGAACTCTGGAGGATGGGGGCTATACACATTCATTTGATATTGGGATTTTCAAACGGTGTGGCAAGTAGTTTTGAATCTTAAATGCAATCGTGACAAAAAGCTTAGAAACTGTAATTAAAAACTTGGATCGGTAGACCATCTTTGAGTATTCTAAGGGTTTACACCACAAAATATTACAAACCCTGTGGTACAAGTAGTGTTGGACGCGTTACTGAAAAACGGTAATTAGTTATAGCCACTAATTAATTTAAATTGTAACTCAGTAACCCTCCAGATTACTGACACCATAAAGTAGTGAGTTACTCCAAAAGTGACTGCTTAGTTACAAATTACCCACATAGACGCCAAACCCCTAAAACTGCTTTAAAATAGCCATAAAATCAATTGAAGAAAATGTAAACACCAACTTGTGCAATAATCTTGAGTTTGCAAACGAACGCTTAGCCAAGACACTCGATATCCATTTTTTTCTCTAGGCTTCAAACCACTCCTTCTCATTTCTGGGTACTATCCAAGACATTTTCTTTTTTTCTCTTGGGATGGTGTATTGCAAAAATAATACCAAAGTAGAATACCAGCACACTTTTAACTTGAAGGGGTAACAAAACACCCATTTTTTTCAATTAGTCTAATAAGCCTCCTCTCAATAATGTAGATATGTATCAAAATATTCCACGCAGCATGGATCTCGAGGAATTACCGTATTTTCCGCACTATAAGGCGCACCTAAAAGTCTTAATTTTTTTCAAAAGCTGACCATGCGCCTTATAATACAGTGCACCTTATATATGGATAATTATCAAGTCGCAAAGTCTTGCAACTAATGAAAGCAGCCGCCGACTAGATTTCCCCCCGAACGAGAAGTAGTCCGCGTGTATGCTGGGATTTATATACCGGCGTTTCATTGGCTAACCAATGTGTCAATCATCATTTGACTCTATCACTATTGGCTAAAGTTATTCGGAGGTAAAGGGGGCGGATCCTTTTTATCATTTACAGGCTTGCATAGGCTAAAGCGGCAAAACAAACCCTGCAATTGGCCGAAAAAGATGTGTCAATCATCAGTTGAATCGATCACTATTGGCTAAAGTTATTCGGAGGTAAAGGGGGCGGATCCTTTTTATCATTTACAGGCTGCATAGGCTAAAGGGGCAAAACAAAGCCTGCAATTGGCCGAAAAAGATGAATGTGAATAGCATGTTGGGTCGACGGCATAGAGAAAACAGTATTTTACTATTCTGTACTGTATTTGTAAATATTTTACTCTCCTGGATTTACGTCACTCACGGATATAAGAGGACCATGGTTGCACATTATTATTGAACACAACGACATCGGTGAGCTACTCCGGCTATATATTTTCCCAGTATCTTGTTTCAGAGTGATTTCGATGTTTCTGTGATGGGTCTTTTTTTAAATTAAACTCAATTCCAAGTGGTTATTGTCATATGCACAGTAAAGTTGCGAGCGAAAAAGAAAATAGAAACTAAGGAATGGTTGGCATTTCTTGAATCCCAAGACTTTAACCTTCCGAATGATATTTGAAACGATGCATTTGAGTGACATCATACGGACACCGCATTCGCACGTGTCTACGACACGTATTTGCTTCTTTGCAAGCTTTCGGAATGTTGAGGGGGTAATAAGTTTGACTGAACTATCTGACTGTTTTGTCGACGTTCCCATTGTAGCGCCTTATAATCCGGTGCGCCTTATGTATGGAAGATATAGGACCAAAAACTATTTTTTGGGGGTGCGCCCTATAACCCGGTGCGCCCTATAGTGCGGAAAATACGGTAGTTTTCATACTAGACAATTTGATATTATATCCCCTAGAGCTGTGACATCACCAGAAGACAACAACTACTACAATAGTGGGTCTTGTTGGAAACAATTGTAGTCATCAGCCAATGCGCTGCACTCATTTTCGCCTGGAATAATTGGAACTTTGCTTAGAGTGTTGCTGGAGGACTTCTGACTGTTTTGTCCGAATTGCGTCCTTTGATCGTCTCAAGCTTCAGGCCATAAGTTAACCAGCCTTTAAGTGCAGCGCCCGTCTCGTTTTTGCCAATGCCTTCTTTTAAGTATGTGATTGTGACTTTTCCATTTTTTTTTTTTTTTTTGCTGCGTGTCTTGCAATTAATATATTTTTCCAGATAGCTCCTCGTTAGCGTCCTTTGCTCTTCACATGACGCCAAAGCTCAGGAAGTCAAAGACGAGACTGTTAGTTTTGTTGTTGACCAGAATGCTTTAGAGACAATGCTAACTGTGGGAGAAGACACTTCTAAATCTCGGTGCAGAAGATAAAAAGAAGAAAATAATTAAAAGGTTATGCTTCAAAGACAAGGTTATCTCTTAGCTTCAAAAAAGCTACTTTTAGATTTGGGCATAGAAAAAACGCAATGGTGGTTTTTGGGTGTAAAATGAGATGACACTTGATGCTGGTGATAATGATGCCAGTTTTCAGTGCGGTAAAGACCAATATAGATTTTGGCGCAGTGGAAAAAAAATTACAAACAACGTTAGCTTTTATTGTCTGAGAATGCTTTTTACATTAGAAAACTACGATGCACGTTTTCAGCATAGAAGACAATGCTCATTTTTGGCGTTGAGGACGACAATGCTGGCTTTTCAGGCAAGCTTAAATCAAAGTCAGTTTTCTTTTTAACTGATTTAAAGGCTGTGTCTTAGATATGGATGACGCCTGCTTTCAATGTCGTAGAAAAGGACGGAATCCAATGTGTGACTTTAAATCTCATACTGGTTCTGGTTTGGAGAAAACAATGCTATCAAACATTTCTATTTAAATGCTTGGATTGTGAGATTTCTTATACATAGTTTCGTCTATTTTTAGGTTCAAAAGAAAAATCCAATATGCTGATGCTTCAATGTATCGATACCTTGCATAAAGGAGTCCCATTCTGCATTACCTTCCGGTGCTTGAGATGTTTTATTCATGAGGATTTAAATTCCATATGGATGTGCGGACTGTTTAAAGTCTTCCATTTTCAGATGTGGCTGTTTTGTTTCTTAATTCATCTGGTCATCTTCACCCTTAACAAGCTGAGATCTTTGGCTTTTAGTGACAGTGCTTTGATATATAGCCATGGACACAAATTTCCACAGATTGGAGGAATCCAAATGACTTGGGGAGGGGGGGAGCTTTACCTCTCTTTGGATGCCAACTTGTCATTTGCAATGGGTTTCAAACGTAATACTTTTCAGACGCACTCATTTTTCTTTTGAAAGAATTCCAATTTGACTTTTTTTTTTTTTCTTGGTTTATGCGAGTTATGCTTTGCTGTTAGGTTATTCTGACTATTGGGTGCCATTTCAGTATGTTAACCTTGACTCAAAAAATGTCCAATATTCAATGTCTTCAACATGTCACCTGAAAGAGGGACTTTCAAACTTTAAGAGAAATGTATTGGTCCCTCTCAGGATGTTATACTGGATATAATCTGTCATGTCTAAAACCTTGGAGAGTGCTATGTTTTTCAAATGTAAAGTTTTAAGACGACCAAATTTAGATTTAAATTATTTTTTCTAAATTTGCGTTATTGTTTGTTTCAATTGTGGTTTTCTTGTCGACTTGGTCTTAAATTTGGTTTAAAAAATCCTATAAAGTCTTGAATTCAACTTGCCTTGAGCTGTAGGATGCCTGCTATTTGGTAACCTGGAAGGGATTTTGAAGACTCCGCAGTTGTTTTCAAAATGTTGCCTCTTCAGCATGTTGTAGCGCTTTGTTATTGATCTCTGACCACAAAGCTGCTAATTAACATTGCTGTGAAACGGAGTTCAGATCTAAAAGATTTTGCAGCGATAAAAACGAGCAGATCTGCAGCTTGTTTATGGATAAAAGTCTGCAGCTTCCCTCCCATGCTCAGAGGGGAGGCAGGGAACCTCCTTTGCTATTTGTTTTTCCTCCTCTCGGTGAGTTCCTGGCAATCTCTAGCGATGTCCACCCCCCCCATGCAATAACACGTCATCTTCTCCCAAAGCACACTCTTAATTCCCACTCCATTTTCTCTCTGCCCCGTTACCCATCTCATTTTCATTCAAAGCCTTTTTTTCACTTGATTTTTAAGCCCTGGTAGCTCATGGAAACTTCTCGCTTTCTCATGCCATTTCGACTACTTTGATAAACAGTATTCACCATTTTACTAGGGCTACAACACAAGACTATTTCAATAGTCGACTATTCACCGACTATTGAAACCGTTAGTAGATTAATCGGATAAGTTATAATTTCTTTCCTTTCTCTTTTTTCTTTATCTTTAGTATGAGCTTCATTTAATTATGTGGCTAAAGACGATCAACACCATTTGGTACGATGAAATATACATAGTTTATTGAATATCCTCCGGATTCGTACCAAAAAAAAAAAAAATCACAAACAATTTACTGTCATTAGAGACATAAATCCATAAAATCTGGATGAATAAGTAAAGTCAACTCAACATTTGTTATTCCTGTAAACCAAGAACAGGCTTATTCACAGCAGTGGAACAGTCAATAAAACAATTATAATGTGTATTTTGTGAAGTACACTCAGTGGTCAAGTGTAAAACCGTTAAAAAGAGTACTTCTCAACAGTTTAAAACAGTTTTAACAATTGACGTTAGTTCTCTGGACTGCATGCATTTAGTTTCAAATACCTTGGTCAGGCACAGCCTTGCATAACTCTCAAGCTCTCTTATAGCCAAATATACACGTATGAATTGTACAATGTGTGTCATCAAAACTATATTACTTGAATCATCCCGAGGTGAGTCAGATTATTTTAACTGTTGGTGCGTCACCGATCTACTGCCCTGATAAACAAGATCTGCGTTTTAATTGGCCATATCCAGGCTAAAATGTTCCTAAACTTGACAAGTATTCCTACGCTTTCTTGATGCTGACCCCGTCATTTTTGTATTTTTATGTTACTGCTCAAGACAGACGCTATTGCGCACAAGAGAGGCCTCGCTGTTGGAAACACGTGCCTGGCGCCAATAGTCATCGATGGAATTTGTTGTCAACTATTTCTATTATTGATTTTTGGTTTTGATAATTTCGACTAGTGGGCAGCACTGTGGTTAGCGTGTGCGGCACAATTCTGAGGTCATAAAATTAAACCTTCCTGTGTGGAGTTTCCCTGTTCTCCCCATGCTTCCGTGGGTTTCTTCCGGCACTCTGGTTTCCTCCCACATTCCAAAAACATGCATGTTCAGGTTAATTAGCCGGTCTAAATTGTCCATAGGTGTGAATGAGCGAGTGAGTTGTCTTGTCTCTGAGTGCCCTGCAACTGGCTGGCAACCAGTTCAGGGTGTCCCCTGCCCAATGGCTGAAGACAGCTGGGATGGGCTCCAGCACCCCCGCAACCCTACTGAGGATAAGCAGTGCAGATAATGGATGGATGGAATTTCGACTGGTCACCGCAGCCCTATTGTTCACACAATTGTCAAATTATCTCCCGATCATTCGCATAATAAGTGAATCGTTTGCTGTTTAGCTTAGCCTTATCTTTGTATATGGAGAAAAAAAATGTCTGTGTTTGTTTCAGGAGGAGTTGCGTGAGCTCCGAGTGCAGCCCATCGACCCTCAGGCCGAGCAGGAGATCATCGAGAGCATCGAGGAGATCTACTTCTCCAACCATTCCTTTGACATGGTGCAGCATGAACTGGAGGTCTGAAAAAAACACTGTTGTCACCGCTCGAGTGGCCGGATGAACGACAAGTCAGTCTCCTGTAAAATTGATGGCAAAGCATCCGGCGTTTCCATGCCAGAGTCATCCCGGCGATAGCGATGCCGTGACGGTTTGCCGGGCTCTCATGCGAGCCGCGGGCACTTCCTCTTCCTGTTCCGTGGGCGTCCAGACTGATGGATCGTATCCACGGAACAGAAGGAGGCTGTGAAATCTCATTAGATTTATCTGGGTCTCAGCACACCTCATGAAATGAGACTCTCAATCAAGGGGAAAGTAATTACCTATCATCCTTTGGGGCATGGAATTGGAATATCTTTTTTACCCAGCTGAGTTTGTTTGCTGTTTACTAAATAACGTCTCCTGGATCCCGGTCCCGCCCTACGTATGATCTTATCAAATCCCTCAATTGGGCTAATTATTTACACTTGATGGAACACGACGCAAAGTGAGATCTGGGAGACAATCTTGAACTCATCCGAACGCTTCACGGGATATATTATGTGTTCGAAACCCAGAGCCCCGTGAGGTCCCAGGAAGTTTTTCTAATGAGGATGTGTTTTGAAGCGGCGGGATACGCTGCTTAACAAATGAACTCAGTTGTTGTTTGTTTAGAAACTCCCCACCGAGCTGAACCTACCCAAGCTGGAGGAGTACCGAGACCGACTGAAGAGACAACAGGCAGCTGTAAGTCGCTCACAAGTGCTCAAAAAGTTTGAAAAATCTGACCTTATTGCCGGTTATAAAATTCAAACTGAAATCTTATTGTTAAAGGAGCTGTCTGGAGTTTGGAACTTAGTTACTCTCTGCCGCCATTTACAGACTTATGTCATAATTAAGCTATGTCTAAACCCCGCCCCCTTCGCTCACTCGGACAAAGATTGAAGATTGAAGAGTCATATGGCAAGTGTCACAGTAGCAGACATTTGGCAGGGGGCAATTGACGCCACAAGGATCATATCACATCTCAAATTAATCAAAATAGACTAAACTATGCATTGGAGGCTTATATTCATGATTTCATTGTTGAGATGATCGATGCAACGCTTTAGGCCAAAATGTACAGCTCACAATGTAAACGTGATACACCTCATCTCTTTCTCATCACCATCTTAAACCACAAGATAGAGGATGTTCATGCACTGCAGGTTAAGAAATGTGATTTACCTTTAACTTATTAACTTAACTTCACGTGACTTGACGGAGCTAATGTTGGCCTAACGTTGGAGATGTTAACCCTATAAATAAACTCATGTTCCTCTCTGGCAAAGTGCCCTCAGATACTATGTTCACTTACTTAAGAACAGATGTAGACATCCTTATTAACTTTATCCATGCTGAGGTGGTGCTGTGCACGACCACATAGCTTTTTTTCAAAGCACACTTGTCTCTATTTAAATGGTTTTGGAAAGGGTAAAAAATACACACTATCGCCCAGCTTTTCAGGTTACATCAGATTTGCATGTACCCCACACCATTAGAATCATTTTAAAGTTAAGAATGTGAGGAAAAAAAATCCCGAAGAAAACGGGCTAACTGCAATGTGTTTCTACGGACAAGGAAACTCAATGTCTAAGTGTATTAACTATGCTATGCACACTGTGATTCACATTTGATGATGGAACTTAGCTGGAGGTCACCTGCAGCCCCAGTCAAACCCGTTCATGATGCATGTGCAAGTACTTGCTTGAGTAAACCCCACTTGAGGCAGGGCTTTCCTTACTTTCACCATTTTCATGATACATTGACAAATAAAAACAAAAACTAGCTAGTAAAAACCTTCCAAAATCCATACCGCTCCTTTTAATAGGTGAAATATTTCACTTAACACTTTTTAAGGAAACCTCAAACTATTCACCCCACCTTCGATGCGCAATTTTCCAGAGATCAAAATTAGTCGACGTAAATGATGAAGAAAATAAGAAAATAAATTTAAATAGCTAACAATAATAAAAATAAGATTGTACTGAAAAGTATTCAAAATAAGGTCACAATCAATACAAATAATTAAAACAATTAAAAGATATAATTCAAATTCAAATCAATCAAACTACAATCTTGCTTTTATTTTTATCAATAACATACTTACCAATGTTGAGAGATTAGACATGGCACACAATAGATTTGTCTCGAAAGACCAAAATGATAAGTTTAAAGTTTAATAGATATTCAAAATAATGAGCGAAAACGTCAATGGATTTCGAAACTTGCAAGGAGAACAGAGGGAGCCTAAACCTCCGATAAGAAATTACAACCTGTTCGTAAAGCCCTCCCGCCGAGCCCTTTTATCTAATAGGCTACAAAGCATATCTGCCCTAAAGGGTGTGGCAATCAAAGAAAAGCAAAGTGATTGGCATAAAGTGACAATGATGTAAGCAGTTCATAATAGTCAAACAACGAAAAACGGTGCACAAAAAAACTAAAAAGCAAAAATAAAAACTGTCATAAAATGGGGTGATTTCATGCTCGTGCTCACATTTTTTCTGTTGCATGGAAATGGTGCAAGTAAGAAAACGATCCATATACAAGATAAAAAAGTATCCGATCGAAGATATGCATGTGCCTCACAAGCAGCTTGGCAGGGGCTGCAATGATTATATAAATCAGAAGATGGCGTCACCGCGTATAACATTTTCAAGTTCTGAAAAAAAAAACCCTTTACTTTGGATTTTAAGCTTTCACGCTTAAAAATAGGTAAAGCATTTAAGTTTTAACTTTGAACACTTCAACCTGCATATCTAAAACAAGAAATCAGAGTGAATCTCATTCCCAAAGATTTCCCCCCAGTAGCACGACAAATTAAGATAAAAAAAAAAAAGAAAATCACACAAGGTTTGCCTTGATTATGGTAATGACTTGCTTAACGTGAGCTTTTGGAAGCTCCTCAGTAAACAGATAGAAAGTCAATCTTGGAAAATAGATGGCACGTCTTTTCATCCTCCCATGAACAGATGGTCTGAGATATGCATTTTTATGTAATATGAGAAGTTTGTGTGTGAAGCTGTCAAATGTTTTTTGTGAGACTGGATTTTATTAGCGAGAAAATCGGTGAAGGATTTATTTGCAGAAGCTGAGTTATTTTGAAGCGAGATCATAAACGTGAGCACTGCTCGATATGCTTGATCTGAAACTCGTTATAGCAACACATTGTGCACACACAAGCGCGTGTCTTATCAATGCGTGAAATGAAGCGTAACCGTTTTCAGGAAGCCATGATGGCGCTTTGATGCGCTCGCCAAGGGGACGCCCCGGGAACAGCTCCCTTTTTGTCCAAACCGAGACGCAATTATTTCTGATGAACAGCGTTTTGACTTACGTGTTAGGAAGAAATGCCATTACTCTTCTCGGTAACGAGAACTCTAACGCAATTTGTTTAAAATCCAATTCGGTGGCTACCGAGTTGGCCAGCGGGTGGTGCTCTAGATTCCCCACCAGGATTATTCCCCAAAATATAGTCTAATTTTATTCTAAAGGACGCGCTCCTCAAATCCTTGTTTTTTTTCACTTTTAAATTATCGATTTTGCAATTCATTCATATGAATTGATTGATCGAGCCAAAGAAAAAATCTAGAGACACAAATAAAACGTGGTTTGATTCTGAACAAAGATTTTTTTTTTCTCATGGTAAAGAAAATCAAATTAACCAAAATTTGAAACATTGTGACAAGAGAAACCCATGCGCTATTCTACTCAACAATGATAAAATGTGTTAAAGAGGGGTAGGGGGATTGAATAGAGATGCCAAAGTTATATTTGAAAGTACTGTACTGATCAATAAACCCAACTTTGAAATAATCCACTAATTTAAATAATCGACTGATTGCAAAATTCTTTATCCCCTTTGTCCAAGGGGGCAAAGGCCCACCAGGGCCCCCCTTTGGGCCACTACCATGGAAGTTAGAGCGAAGAAATCGAGCGAGCGGGTGTTCTTACCTTGCCTTTTAAAGGCCGATGAGGTCTTCGGTAAATGGAAGCATGTCCTGTGACCGGTCGAAGTTTACTGTTGACGCTTTTCAAAATACATTTCTCCAATTCATTAATGGGAAAAATTTCATTCAGACACACAACACAATAAATCTCTGGCATGAATCATGACTGCATACATTGGCACCGAATACATCTTTTAATTACAAATAAACACTCTGGGGGTTGAAAACAATATTATACAGCTGGAGAGTCTGATCACTTCCTGGAGATGAAGGGCCCCTGGTGTGCATGCCATTGTGTGCATTTGAGGTAAAAGGATAGGTCTTGTGAACGAATTGGGGCATTTTGAGGTTCCTCCTTGTTTTGGCATAGTTTGTGGTTGGAAACCATCCATCCATCCATCATCTGCGCCGCTTATCCTCAGTAGGGTCGCGGGGGTGCTGGAGCCCATCCCAGCTATCTTCGAGCAGTGGGCAGGGGACACCCTGAACTGGTTGCCAGCCAGTCGCAGGGCACACAGAGACAGACAATTTGCTCGCTCATTCACACCTAGGGACAATTTGGACCGGCCAATTAACCTAACATGTATGTTTTTGGAATGTGGGAGGAAACCGGAGTGCCCGAAGGAAACCCACGCAAACACGGGGAGAACTGCAAATTGAGCTAACCACTGCCCCACCGTGCTGCCCACTAGTGAAAAATGTATTCTTAGCAGGGTAGTATCCTACACGCATTATTAATAACATTTTGTTACTACTGTTATCTGAATTGCTCTCTGCGTTGGTTCATCTCCTAACTAATTGCCTCAACCGAAAACGCACTTTGACTCAGTCCACTAAAGCGACAGATAAGATAATATCGGAAGAGCGCAAGTTAGCGTGTTGCTGGAAGCTTCTGAATTGAGGCTTTGATCCAGTTCCTGAAATCCTCCTTGGAAGTGGGACTTTAAATTTAGTGAGAGCCACTCAAGTGCTTTCAAAGCAAATGTACAATTTAGGGGGGCGTGGAATTCATGATGTGAACCACTGAATCGGTAAATGACATTGCTGCTTTGAAATGGTTTTTGTTCCTACATCATTGAAAAACGGAGGCTTGGCGTCTTGGATGTCTTGAAATCTTTTTTTTTTTTTTCTAAGTCACATAAGCATGTTAAGATTTTCTTTGAATTCTTTATGGCAAGTCCGGCTGACCTTTTTGTTTATAGGTCAGTAGGCAATCGACGGGTTAGTTTTGTCAGTTTTATTCAGGCAAAGCACACACGAGAAAAGAACGGCATCAATCATTCATTGACAAAAGGAAAGAATGAACTATTTGCACAGACACTGCTGCACAATACAAGAATACAGTACTTCAACATGTGCCCAAAGGGACTAAGCTGAAGCTGGCTTATTGTGTCTTTGAAAACAGCCTTTTTTTTATTTGAATTTGGGGAATATAGTTTTTTTTTTTTAAATTGTATTGGTTCATTCATCATTTCATTATTTCGTCCTTTCTTTGTTTCGTCAGTTCTTTCTTTTGTCCTTTGTTTCGTTTGTCCTTCGTCCTTTGACCTTTTTTTCAACCTTTTGTCCGTTGTTCCCAAGATTCAAATTTAACTGTCCATAATTATTTTTGTTTTGTATATATAAATTAGATATAATTCAATAAAATAATTTGTTATCTTACACTATCTTACTTCATATGTTCACTTGATTTAAAAAAAAAAGAACAATGAAAAATGTAATCATTCAAAATTACAGGTGTTACTTGATAGTATGACCTCATTGTCGTGTAAAAAACATACCATTACTTTGTCATTTCATACTTTTTTGCCTCTATTGTTTATGTTGTATTGTAATATGATACATTGAATGATAACTGCACAATTTCCTTGAAAAAAAATGTGTAATTTTTAAATACAATGTGTAGTTTTTTTAAATAGAGTGCATTTTTTATAGCTCTTTACAATGTATTTCACACTCACCCATTCACACACACACACACAATAATATATATATATATATATATATATATATATATATATATATATATATATATGGGCAGCACGGCGGCGCAGTTCTAAGGTCTTGGGAACCTCCTGTGTGGGTATAAAGCCAGCTAATGGACTTCCTGTGAGGAGTTTGTATGTTTTCCCCGTGCTTGCGTGGGTTTCCTCCGGGCACTCCAGTTTCCTCCCACATTCCAAAGACATGCATTTCAGGTGGATTGGCCGGTCCAAATTCTCCCTAGGTGTGAATGAGCGAGCAAGTTGTCTATCCCCGTGTGCCCTGCGATCGGCTGGCAACCAGTTCAGGGTGTCCCCTGCCCACTGCCCGATGATTGCTGGTATGGGCTCCAGCACCCCCGCGACCCTACTGAGGATAAGCGGTGCAGATAATGAGATGAGATGAGATGGGGATATATATATATATATATATATATATATATATATATGAATATTTTCTGTCACGGCTGGAAGGTAGTATTTGGATCTTTTTTTTTTTTTAATTGTGTTTTATTTACATTTGGCAGTTTATTTTCACTTATGTATTACTGTTTTATTTGTATTCTAGTACTGTTGTTTTGGAGTTGAGGCATCCTTGCTGTTTTGTTGCTTGACATTTGGTCAAAGTTTTTCCGTTTTATCACAGTGTCTTGCCTGCCCTTTGTCTTCTTTTGCAGGTTTCTAAAAAGGTTGCCGATCTTATTCTGGAGAAACAGCCTGCTTATGTCAAGGTGATTTTATTTTGTTTTTACCCACCTCACAATTAACAGCAGCTCTTGCGTAATTCCAAACTGTTCCAAGATTTTTCAATTTGGTTTGAAATAAAAATGTGCAGTGACACTTTCAGCCATAGATGGCAGTCACGAGTAACTCCAAATTGCCATTCAAATAATCATTAATATTCTGCACATGGTTGGACTTGTGAACGAACAACAATTGAATAGAAAGTGTAACGTGACCTTGTTTTTACTCTTCTTTTTTCATCCCAAATTCATTTTAAACTTAATCCCAGAAAATCCTTCCTTTGCCACGCCGATGATGTTGCAACTATTTGAAATGCATGTAAGAGATTTCATGAGCGTGTGAGAGGGAGATAATGTGGTTGAAAGAAAGTTGTTTCGGTACTTCTTTGCTGGTGTTTTTGCACCATTTGGAATATGTTTTTGGGACTATTTAGACTTTGAAGCTATGCAATTATGGACCCCAGCATTAAGGACCATTACAAATTTAATGGAATTTTTTACTTATTGGCTACCATTGACTACTACTTACATCAATAATCAATATCTAGGCTGCCGTCAAAAACTAAGAGCCATCTTAGCTAGGCTGCCATAGCATTTCATATATCATTTTTAGCCAGGTTGCAGGAGACTGCTTTGATAATCAAAGATCCTTTCTAGTTGGGTGCCACTGACTACTATTTACGCCATAGATGAGTTTAAGCTAGGCTGCCATGGACTGCTATGCATATCATACATACTGTTTAGCATAGCTGCTGTAAACGAATATAGACATAAATGACCCATTCAAGCTAGGCTGTCAATGATGCCTATTGTCATTATTTGTTTTAGCTAGGCTAGCGTAGACTGCTACCCATGTCAATTATCCTGTTTAGCTAGGCTGCCAAAGAAGCCAAAAGACATCAAAGATCCATTCTAGCTAGGCTGCAATTGACAGTTTTTTCCCCGCATGGATCCTGTTTAGCTATGTTGACAGTCTGCTACTGACATCAACGATCCCTTCTACCTTTGCTAGTATTGATGCCTGTTAATATGATGGTCATTTTTTAGCTAGGCAACGAGAGACCGCTATGAAGGTAAATTATTAATTCTAGCTGACTTCAGGGTTATTCTTGTCATACATCCCTTTTAGCTAGGCTATCATTTACTGCCTTAGACGTCAATGATCCGTTCTAGTTAGTTTGCCATTGACGACAATGATGTTAAAGATCCATTCTAGCGAACCTGGCAGTAGATGAGCTGACACCACGAAAGTCCATTCAGTGCCATTGAAGGCTATAGACGTAGCCCATCCCAAAACTTTGTCGTATCCCAAATTTAGACAATGCTTTAGGTCCTAAAAACAAGTATCCAATTATGTAAACACAAACTGATGGTCAAGCTTTGCATAGTGCCGGACATTTTTTCCACGACTCAACCGGTAGGCAATTTGACAAAAATTATCGCAATACTTAACATCATCAGTCAATATTGATAATTATCACATCTTGTTTTCTTTGACATTTTCAGCCTAATTTTTACCCCTCAGTGAAAGTTAACAAAATCAGATGCTGCTTTTACCAATGTCACAACAAAGACGCATGGTGACCAACGACTTTACATCATTTCACAAATATGAAGAACATTAAAACCAAATTAAAAATTGACATCAAAGCGCAGAACATTTCACATAATCTGAGGTGGATCTGTAATCCCAGACAACTCAATAACCATGAATACAAAAACATAATCTAGTTTACACTAGCTTTTTGTGCATTATGACTATTCTAACAAAATATACATAAGAAAATGTTTAGTATCAAAAATGTTGCAAATAAACCAAACAGTGTTTTAAAGGTTACGGGCCAGAATAATGTGTCTGTCCACAGTATCAAGCTTTGATGGTGCTCTGCGACAGGTCGCGATGTTTCCATCTGTAAAGGGAGCTTGTATCTTGTGTCAAGTACTTTAATAAGCTTCTTGAATCCCTGATTTTTACCAATGCTCACAGGTAACATGTCGGTTGCTATGAAAAACGTTTTTTTTGTGGTATGGCACGCTGATGGAAAACATTGTAATAAAGCTGCTTGTAGAACGTCTGCTAGCGCTCGTTTGCCACATAATTGTTTTTCTTAGCAAGTGATACTATTTTAAAAGGCGGAGTATGTTTGTGGGGTTGCCCGTCTCTGTTGACACATGTCGGCAAAATTGCAGTGCATGTCGCCGCTCCATTTCTTATCAGACTCCAAGTAGCCCACTTTGCTATGTCATCAAGATTAAAAAAAAATCTTGTCTGGTCAAAATTGTTGGGAATGACAGCGTTATAAATACCACCGTTACGTAACGGTGTTATTTTTTTCAGTATCAGGGTGATCTAAGTCATTGTTTATTTCGCCTTACAACACCGTTATCGTTACTTTGGCTACAGCACACCGACAGTGGCGCGCCCCCACAAACACGGCGATTTTTTTTTTTTTTTTGGTAGAATTATAACAATTTTAAATTCATTTGTGTGTTTCATTGTTAATGGATTTATAGGAAAATGTAAAGTGTCTTTTACTTTCATTTAATTTTGAGAACTCTATCGTTTACTGTAGATTTGTATTTAATTATATTGTTTACTATTTATATTTGTTGTACTTCAAGTGTAGGACAAATCAGTTGCTAATGAGGTTGAATAAATACGACAAGGTTCTATAACACAACTACCTGTGTTTTCAACTGACTTGAATACCGCTGAGAAAATGTCAAATTCTTTGACATACAACCATTGTTCCCTCTAATTTTCCACTGGTCTTAGCTTTCTCACAAAGTCGGTGAGCAACGCTTGAAACAACAGTGAGCAACAGCAATCCCAAGTGTGGCAACCAAATCATTATCCATCATGTCCAAAACTTGACATCACGTTACATTTTGCGTCAGTTTCCGGCAATGCAAAAAAAAAAAAAAAAAAGTTCACTTTTGAATGAATTGACTAATGTACTATTGCAGAGGTTGTACGGCCTACAAACGTCATTTGTTTTTACAACAATTCTTTCACAAGATTTCCATTTCTTTTATTCGTGGTATCTTTTGTCGCATAATACTAACATTTTTGGGGGCTTATTTAGTCGGTTGCACGATACAGAACTGTATTTAATTACATTTTTTAGTGGATGTACAATGTTGGCAACAAGATTAACTTGATATAATTGGAAATTATTTGAATGCAACACAAACTTTCCTCTTTTTCCCCTGTTTTTTTACTCCTTTTTTTAAAATTCCTTTTTAAAAAAAATCTGTTCATTTTTTCCTAGCTGTTACTTTTTTCTTGCTTTTTTGTTCTCTTACCTTTTTCCCTTTGCTTGCTTCTTTCTTTTCTTCTGGCTTTTTTTCTGAATTTTTCCTGCTCTTTTTTTCTCTTTTTCTCTCCTTTTGTTTCGTTTTTTTTCAGCTTTTCACTACTTTTTCATTTTGGTATTTTTTTCTTTTTTGTTCTATTCCCCCCCTTTAAGTCATTTTGTGCACAATTTTACATAATATTTGGTCGCATAGGGATTAAAGAAGTAAAAACAATCTGAAGAGCCGCTTGGGACCCGGAAGAGTCGGTTATTTTTTTGTGAGCCGAGCCAAAGAAGCCGGTTCTCGAAAAAACTCTACTGACTTTACTCAACTTTGTTCAACTTCGACATTGACTTCAAAATACCACATTTAGAACAAAGCGTCAGGGGAACCCGTGCATTTTTACCTTCATGCACTGTAACTTTGACTTAATTCGCTTTTTAATTAGTAATTTCGAGCCCTCATTTTTGTGAACTGGCTAGATTTTCTTGTGCGCGGAAAAGCTCTGGGTTGTGCGCAATTGCGCACACACGCAGCTTAGAGGGAACATTGCATACAACTTCTTTTTTTTAAAGTAATGAAAAAAGTTACTTTTCCTCTTACTAAAATGCTTCAGTTACTAAGTTACTTTTTGGAAGAAATAGTGAGTCCTTTATTGAAAGTAAAGTCCAACACCGCTGATTACATCTTAATTTTCTTTGGGCGATCATTTCTACGCTGCAAACAGAAATGCTTGTTGCAAAATAAGGAGTCCCCTCCGGACGTGATGCTCGCTCTCGTGTTTTTGTGTTTGGCCCTTCGGTGGCAACCTAATTTGTGGGGACGTGTAAACCCCGCTTGAGGCTTAAAAAAAAAAAAGATGCTCTGCTAAGCATCGAATCCGATCGGTAGCAGTAGAGCCGAGTGGCCTTGTGCCAGACCTCGCTTTTGATCACTGTTGACACCCTCTAGCCACATTTGGCCTCCTCTCATGAAGGATGCAAGGTTAAGAGGACATTGGCATTGATGCGCACTGCAGGTACGACGACAAATCGATTAGCAAATTCATCAACTTTTTAATGATCAATTAATGCCTTAAGTTTTCTTTTGGAGAATAAATCGTACAAATCTTCAATCTTAATATTAAATTTGGGCTTATTTTTAAAAGCACTATTGCAAATAAAGATAATTTGCCGTTTTGGAGGTCACTTAGAAAAACTTGATGATTGAGGGGCCTGAGTCCATCGATTTGCTGGGACTTTGTAAAAGAATCAGCCCTTTGAGACTTTTTGTGATCAATGGTGTCACAAATAAACATGATTTGATATGAATCATTGATATCTGTCCATTGATCAATAAATGCACACCTTTGCTCAAACGCGGTACTGTAAAACAGGTATGGTACCATATACCTCATTTCACTGTGCGCATTTCCAATCATATCCACATATCCGTATATAAGTCGCATCTTTAAAATGTGTGGTGTTTTAAGTGGGCCTTATAGTTCTTGTAGTAACACATTGGCTTGAGGTAGCGTTTCTTGTTCTCCCGTGTTAAGAGAGGAACTTACGGTAGCTCCCCTGTCAGACCTGCCAATTACAAGCGAGGACTGGAGTCCGGTTAGCTCCAGATTAAAAAGTGACAGGAAGTAGATGTGTCAGGAAATTGATGCTGCGTATAAGCTCAACGTGTTTGCATCTGGATTCCTGCAAAATGTCATCTGCGAGGAGTCATCTTTGTTGCATTGCGAATTACAAAAGGTGTGAAGCAAACTGCAGCTTCCTTCTAATGTATCAAAATGGATGAAAAGTCTTGATGTGAATGTAAAGACATTCATTAGATTTATATTCGTTCGAACTTTAAAGATTCACTAACATTTATCAATTGTCTGATTTACTTTCCTGGCAACATGGCGTGAGCACAATGTTGGGACTATCAAAACGGTAATGTGGTTTTAGTCGAAAGTATGTCTTGGTTATCTACAATACATATAGCAATTTCAAACAGATGTTTACTTTGGACCATGGGAAAGAATTTGTTTTCAGAAAGGCATAAAGTCTTGAATTTAAATTGCCTTCACCCTTTAACGTTATGATGGCGACTTTCTGAAGTTATTTGTTGGTAACAATTACGTGCCTGTACGATTTCACCGGTCACTGAAATATTTCATGCCACATATCATTAGAATGCTTGAACGGAGAAACATCACTGTCAGTCAGAAAGACCAATGGTGTCCCCTCGCAGTCATCAAATGAGTTGAATGTCCGCAAAAATGGCTTTGTTACATTCAGGACACACAGCGAATCCAACCGTGTGAAATATTGACTTCTAAAGGCACAATAGATTAAAGATTAAAAAGAAAACCCTCCTAAAAGTATTTCCGCTTCATTGGATAATCCTTTTTGAAATTCGCCGGTATCCATCTAAAACTCCCCTTTAAAAATGAACAGACTCGTAAAATTATTCCCAATCTGGTCTTTAGATTCTGACCGTTCGATCAACATAATTCTCTGCCAATAGCAGGCTTTTTTCACAGTCCACAGCCCGGATTAGCCTCTACGGGCCTGTTTGATAAGATGGAGATTGCCTCCTGTAGCTCCGAATATTATTAGCCAGTAGTAACCGAATACAATGATGTTTGACACATTGGTTAGCCAAAGAAATTCCCAATATCAATGTATGCAATTTTAGTGTCTATTTACATCAGAGCCAAAAATAAATGTACGCAAATAAAACTGAAAATCCTTTTTTACAGCTCATTATTCCATGCAAGTGTGAACAATTATTGATTACTTTTTGGGACAAAAAGTCAAATATTTACAACTCTTTCAAGTAAAATACATATTTGCAAAGGTTTTAGTGGTGTAAACTGGTTGTCTTCAAATGGCCACTTTTAGAAACGCCAAACCTACTCCTTGAAAATTGTTTAATATACCATGTTTAGTTTTTCAGATTGTTATCAAATTAGACCTGGGACCAAGTAAGGCTTCAAGCTATTGTCTCAGCTGTTTTCCAGCTAAGATGGCCATGCTACACTCCTCTGCAGGCATTTCATTGCGTCCATATTCGCCAAGAAGAGCATTGAGTTGACTTTGGGTACGTCTTGGATCAGGCTTTGACAGGAACGTTAATGGGTTAAGTTGTAGAAACCCTGTGTATGGGCATCATTAGGGAAAAGGGCTTGTGCATAGTCAATCTGTGGAAGGGTCAGAGAGAAGACCCGGGATGAATTAATGAATAGCGAGGTCTGGAGAGAGAGAAAGAAAATGATCCAGAGAGAATAAATAGCTTCTTTATGACCACCTTTATTTGACCTTTACTTGTCGTTGCAGCTTTTCTAGAGTTCATTTAGTCTAATCATCTTCCCTATGATTATCTTACCAGAGTATACACTGCAATATTTGACCATCACATTTCTTTCATATTTGTTTTCTTCACCTTTACTTCTCAGACGATACTGACACCATTCACTGATACCACTGCTGTTTTTTTCAATGTAACTCCTTTACTAGCTTTGACACATTTGACAGTCCCGATCAACAAGAAATTGAAATTCAGTGTAATTTCAACAATAATTTAGATTGTTTTCATTTCAAAAACACGCAAGTTGAAAAAATGGAAAATCTTACAACTGAGGGTTATATTTAGTAGTTAAATTTTAATAAACCAAAACCTGTTGTTCTGCTTATCAGTCAATAATTACAAAATAAATAATATATATATATATATGTATATTGGTCAAGGTATATGTGTTAAAACAAGATTGAAAATCAGTCTTGTTTGAACATTATGTGCGGGATATATTTCTAATCCATATTTTCAAATTAAATCACTCGGTGTTAGTCACAATAGTACTTATTTTGTGACAAAAAACACACGCACACAAACTTCCCCTACATATAAAAAAATAACCCCTTTTTGTCTGTCAGATAATTATCCTGCGTCTTTATTCCTTCTTGATTAATATTGAGGAATCGATACAACATTGAGAAAAATACAATAATTTCCTCCTATTTTGAGTTCTATTGTAAAAAAAATCTCAAACTTTTTTTCCCAAAGCTAAAGTAAAATTTGGTCTTAAATTTGCTGTTGTTTAATTCGGGTAAGTTTGTTATTTTTGGAAGTCTCTTCTCAGTTTAACTGTTCTAGATAGTGCATATTGCTTTTGTTTATTCAAAATTCAGTGCTGCCCATCCCTCTTCAGGATGTTTTAGGTAGGGCTTTGTTCCTCCGGCGTAAAACGGATAGTGCGGGTTTCCATGGCTACCAGGAGCAGGAGAAGCCTCCGAATCCTACTCGGATACAGGACCTTTGTTTTCTGGTCAGCGTTGTTTTTCAGTTTACATGTTCATATTGGTTTGGAATAAGTACGAATATTATTCCAATATTACACATGAAATGAATACAGTCATAAAAAACGTAAGAAAAAAACCCCACCAAAGATAAACGTAAAAATGGGTCAAAACAGTTTCAACTCTTTTAATGAGCGAATTTTCCCGATATGGAATAACTAAAAAACTATTGGCCCTTTCCCAACCTCCCAAAAACATCAAAGTGAAAGATAAATATCTATAAAACACATCTTCCTGATCCCTAAAAATACATTCAAATAGTGAATAAACATAAACATAAATGAGATGATAAAATGTGTGTTTTGTATGAGCACTTTACCATGCAGGTAGTCACACCCACATAAAGCAACGTGTCCTGATCTAGCCAAATGAGTATCAGTGTGGCAAATATCAGATTTGGGTTTTTGGTATAAATTACAAAAATGAACTTTAAGAGGATACCATAGTCTTTGCTTTATGAACTATTTTGAAGATATGCCCTTCAATTTTGTTTTCTAAAATCGGAAATATTGAACTTTCATCGCTGTTTTTGTGACTTCCTATGGATATGGATCATAGTATTCGGGAAAATGTATTCTTATGTGATATCTTTAAGAAAGCAAAAAAATTAAACATTATTCTTTGTTTTTTTCCCCAGCTGTGGGCCTGTAGCTCAAAATTAAACTTTCCTACTTGCCAATCATTTGGGCAGAGTACCCAACAATAAAACCCCTATAGTGAAATTCTTGTGTTTAAAGGTGCTTCTATAAAGCGTATAGCCATTGAGTCCCATTTTTAAATCTTTTCTTCGAAATTGACATAAGTCAAAGAAATGGAGCACTTTCTTTTACACGCCTCTTCTTGATCCCGGCGGCGTCAAATCTTTATAACCCGTTGGCAGCGGGAGCCTAATGTGGGCCGCCATTTGTTTGATGAATGGCCGCATCTGAGGAATCCGTCTCTGCTTCTTAAGAGAAATATAAGTACCAAGTGTCTGAATTGATGTCTGCAGGAACTGGAACGAGTGACGGCCTTGCAGACCAACTTGCAGCTGGCTGCTGTCATTTGCACCAACGCCAGAAGGTAATACATGCTTTTCATCCACATCTGCTTTTTAATGGACTAAAGCACAGTTGTGTACTTTTTATATCGCTTTTGATACAAAGCCAAAGATGAGTTTATTATTTAAGGACACTGTGAGACAGATTGCTAAATCCATCAATCTCATTTAAAATGACAGCAGCACGCCAAAATGGGAGTAAATATGTCTGTACCAGGTGTTCCAAAATTATAGGACACATTTGAAGTCCCCATATCTCCTTCACTATGAATAGCTGTAATATAAAAGTTGTGCCATATTAAGGCTGATTCCATTACTTTTTGGAAAAGCTATTGTTTTGTCAAAAAAGCTGACACCGTCAATAGTGAGACGTACCTCCACATGCTGTAAAGCTGCTTAATGAATATATTGAGTGAGAAAGAATCTGGTGACTTCATTTTCAAACAGGATGGGGTGCCAAAACACTGAAGCCTCAGGGTTAAACGGTTTTTGAACACAACATTGCCAGACAGATGGATTGGAGGGTCTCTGCAGAATAATCATGTCAGATCTTACTCCGTTCCATTACTATTTGTGGAGATATGTGAAAGATTTGATGTATGTGCTGTTGCAAGCATTAACAATGCAATGCTGGAACGCGTTAGGCAAGAATTTGACTGCTTGATGTGTGTCATGTGTCAAATGGTTCTCATTCTGAACAACTTGAAACATTCCACGTAAAAATTGATATTACAAGCTTTCCGAATTTAACGGATGTTTTTTTTTATTCCCTCAATAGTTTCAGTGATAGTCTATGTCAAAATGTGCCTAAGACTTTTGGAACACCCTGTATTCCAAACAGAAAAAGTGAGTCTTATAATCAGCTTTGAAATCAAATATTTTTTGGTTTTGAGCTGTAGCGGGTATTTTTGGGGCAAAAATCTAAGTGTTATGTTAAATTGTTTTCGCAAAACATTCTTGCATACGCCAAAACAACCCAAATTGGGTAATCAATTGACCTATCAACTACTTAAATAGGATACAGGATTTTTTGGGTGTATTTAAAACCAGATGGCCCATTTCTTTGAGTTTTTCCAAACGGCCCAAGTTTTGGAAAGTGCAAAACTAAATTACCATCGCTAATCGCATTAAAGCCTACATCACATACAAGCCGACCTCTTAAAAGTGCTTTTAAACAACCACACATACTAAAATGAATAGAAGAAAACATACACTGACCTGCAGAAGCAGTGAAACCTTCATATTTGTTGGTTATTTTATTTTAATCAATCAAAATATTTATGTACTGGGCATAAAAGGACTCAGGATGGCAGGTGGTTTGAAAATAAATAAATAAAATAAAAGAATCCTGAGAGTTGGGTTGATTTAACCCAAATAGTGGATCAGTCCACCCTTGACACAATTTGTGAGACCCAATATATTTAAGAGAAAGGCTTCTATAGTGTATTATTCTAAGCAGTGCCACTATTTTCTTTCGATCCTGCTTGGCTTAGGCAACTTGGTGTGTCAAAAGAAGGATTCACAGAAGCCAGCTTGGGTTTATTAGCCAATCAGAGAAGGCGACAGCTTCTAACCGGCCTGCTCAAATCTCTTCGGACCATCAAAACGCTGGTAAGTATATTTACTACTTCATTACTTAGCTTGCAAAAAAATCTGGTGAAGTTCATTTTAATTGGCTTGTGAAATGACATCGCCGTAATTTATCTATCACACAACATATTTATGATCTAAAGCACGTTAACTCAATCAATGCCAGACGTTTCTCACAAAGGGGACTCATTTCTGAAGGTCTACAGAAAATGTAGAAGGCATAGAACAAACCAAATTAAAGCTTGGATCCTCCTCTTTCATTACAAAGTATCTTATCTTATCGTAGCTTTTACCTTTGTTTAGTAAACAATTGTTTCTTGCCAAGTTTTTTGAAAATACTTACTCTCAAGAAAACTACTCAGAAAACAGCTTTTTGTGAAGGAATGCATTTCAAGGAGAACTTGCACAAATTTTCTGCATTCGTGACACCTCCAATATCCAAACAATTATTTCCACAAAAACAAGGACACTTTGCTTGCAAAATAAAATTTTGTTACAAAAACACTCAACTTATGCAATAATGTTCACATGATTTCATTCACCACGGTTATCGCGTACCTGGGGGCATGCATGAAGTGCCATCCCTCTTTGACCAGGCAATGACGATTGAACTTAAACATCTTTTTCGGAAATAAAAAAGCTTTGGTGAAGCGTTAACTCTACTTATTCATATTGCTACTCTCACCACACTAAGTCACTTTGCCTACATGCCGCATGGAGCCGCCTACACATTCTCAATCGCTGGATACAGGAAGCAACACTAGGAAGTGGGGGCTTATTCGATTTATGGACAAAGAGCTGATCAAAGCCACTCCTTCCGTCTAATGGTGATTTATCATACTGAAATCAGGGTTTGTCAAATCCTTGAAAATGTTTGGATTTAATGTTGAGTTTTCAAGGTCAGGAAAATGCTTGAAATTTGGGTGAAGTGCTTTAAATTGTTGCCATTGCCATGTTTCTTGGTAGTCTGACTGTAGACCACGCAATAAATTAAGAAAAGTTAAAAAAAGGCGTGAAAATGACGCCAACATGCCTGCTCTGCTGGCTTGTCATTATGGCATTGTGATGTGAAGGACCATCGCCCACTACTAGTTGCACAGAAGAGGACAGCTCTATTTAGAAAACTGGCTTTTTAGGCTGAGCTCCCTGAGAAGAGCAAGCTTTCAGCTCCCAAACACCTCTTCAGATTTTTTTGTTTTTTAAGTTATATATTATCGATAATTATAAGACATCATGAACCATATTATTTCGGACTTTCGAATGTTTTGCAGGGATCACTAAAAAACATGAAATTAAAATATTCACAGGTCTACAAAAAAAAAAATCTTAAATCGAAAACAATTTTAGATTTTTACACACTGAACAGATTTAAAGTCAAACAACGCAAAATCCTTGAAAATGCAAAACAGTCAAATAAACATCAAAAACATTAACTCTTCATTGCTATTAATAAGTGATAAAATGCAAAACTAACTTGCAGTCCTATTTTACCCAATTTAGAGACAGAGCCTTCTGAAAAACATGCCAAAAATATCAATTAAAATAAGTAAAACAAAAAGCAAAATATCAGCAAGTCCGTTGAAAGATTGAATAATTCTGCTTCGGAACAGTCAATTTCATTCAAATGAGTCAAATTCGGCTCATTTTTCTGATCTCTTCACATAAAGTAGTTTCATTCTTTATTTGTCTTCTGTATTGAACTACATTAAACCTATAGAGCCTTACCGTCTTTGTAAACAAGTGTGATGTATTGAAGCTGCACGTGCATTTTTAAAGCAGAAAGGCAGAATTCATGCCAGTTTATAGCAGCCCATTGACACGAAAAGATCCTAGATAGGAACAACTCAAAATAGCACGAAGTATGTGCAAGCAGTAAGATAGGGACTTTAGTCATCAAAGTCGACAAAATAAAAAACTTTTTTGTTGACCGGCGCTGGATTGGCATTGAAAGTACTTGAAAAGTGCTTTAATTTGGCCAGGAAAAAATGTACGAACCCTGTGAAATCATTCCTAGAGGCTTGCTACTTATGGATGAGCTGTGCCAAACTTTTTGAAACTACTAAAAAACCCCGTAGTTTTACGTTTTGATACTCTGGGACAATGCTTCTGAAAATGTATTCATACGTGATGGCATTGAATGAGTTAAAAGTAAAATGAGTCATTACACATGTATCGGGTTTATCCATCAAGTGATCGTTTGTCTATTCTTCTTTTACAGCAAAGAACCGACGTACGACTCAGCGAAATGTTGGAGGTACGGTCAAACCCATTTTCCACTCAAGCTCACGACTCAAATACTCCAAAATGGTTCTCCGTTCTGCATCCAAAGCTGAACTCTTACAAGGGCTTGAGCCTCTGACAATGGCCTCTTTTCGATGAAACAAAATCAATATGACTGACACTGAATTTATTGCCTGCCTGGCTGAAGGGTATCAAACGTCCATCTTCACCGAGTATGACTGGAAAGTATATCAAGTCATCACAGATATTAAGTAGACCTTGATATCAATACTAATTCTCAGGATTGAATCAAATTTGATTATTAAATATTTCATTGAATAATAATAATTTCGAGGATTCAGTTCACTCTCATTCAATTCAAAATTGATTTACATAAAGAATAACCCTGCAATCATCTCCACAAAAGCTGATGGAATAGTTTTCGTCATGTGTGATGCAAAATAATTCAATAACGATTCGATTCAGTTGGACTCGACAAGATTAGGATTTAATGTGACCCGGTTTGCAAATACAAGTGCTGTATTTTCACGACCATAGGACGTACACTTCCCTACCCCTCTAATGGTATATTTTGCATTTATCTTTTACCCTCGGTTTTCTGGCCACAGAGCGCATTAGGTTGGAGGAAAGGAAGCAGAGGAGAGTGATTTTACGCGCGTGCTTGTGGTTTTCTTTTTTTCTAGGAAGAAAATGGTGAAAGTAAGAAAATCAGTCAGGTCGTGTTTATTTCTATAGCCCTTCATAAAAGGTCTGAAAGGTCTGCGCTGACTACAGGCTATTACTTAAACTTACACGAGGGCAAGGACCCAAAACTTCAGCTTATATTATTTTTACAATTATACAATGAAATGCACTCATCTTTTCAGGCCTATATATTTAACAAATCAAAGCACAGTGTTTGAAGAGCAGTATGACTCTACACCCAAAAAAAACAAATACAGGGGGCGGCAGTAGCTCAGGAGGTAGAGCGCTCGTCTTGGGATCAAGGGATCCCAGTTCGAATCCCGGCTTGTCCGTGTTACATGTCGAAGTGTCCCTGGGTAAGACACTGAACCCCTAATACCCCCAATAAGCAGGTTAGCGCCTTACATGGCTGCAAGGCTGCTATTGGGAAATGTGGAGCACATTGTAAAGCACTTTGGGAAGTCATTGACTTGAAAAGCGCTATATAAATGCAGATCATTTCATTTCATTTTCATTTCAAATGCCAACCCAAACCCCAAAAAAGAGGAAAAAGGTAGAGTTGCGTTCGAGCGGGTATAAAATTTCAAATTCTTGCACGTACAACAAAATGAGCTTGACAGAGGCTGAAATGATGGTTTCAGCCAGAGGATGACATCAGCAAGTAGAATATGTTGAAGTTACGGATACCACCTTAAGCCTCATCAACTTATTAGGTAAGAGGCAATTAATTTTCTACCGTTTTCACTTATAAACGTTAAATTAGTTTGAAGTAAGAAATGAATCACTTCATAAATCAGTTTATGAAGTGATAATAGATTATGTACAAATGTCTGCCTACATACTTAATAATAATAATAATAATAATAATAATAATTTCCTTTGTATTGTCATTCTTTGTAACAATGTACACAGAACTTGTCAGTAGCAATGAGTAAATGATTTTTCAATAATTGTTCTGTCATCCGGCTCTAAAAGAATCTATTATATTTGTCCAGGAGGAAGACTATCCCGGAGCCATCCAGCTCTGTTTGGAATGTCAGAAAGCTGCAAGCACTTTCAAGCACTACAGCTGCATCAGGTGGGTGATTTAACGGTCTGAAATGTGCTTTTCAGGATTGTTACAGGTGCTTAAAATCCTTAAAAATGCTAGACTTTTAATGTTGTGTTTTGAAGGAATACAAAGTCCTTGAATTTTGGGTGAAGTGCTTGTTAATGTTTTAAATTATTGCCATGTTTCTGTTTAAAATGACGCCGACACAGCTCTCTGGTGGCTTTGCTTTGCCATTGCATTTTTCTTTCTTGTGATTAAAGAAATTAACATCGGCTTGTATTAGCTTGTATGGCAGTGTCCTATGAAGCATCATCACCCCCAAGGGGACAAGTGCATGCTACACCAAAACAGGGCACTATGAATTGTCTTTTAGTGCAAGGATTACGTATCAATTCTGGACATTTATGATGGGCGATGCAAAAAAATCACAGTAGCGTTTCCCCGTGGTAAGTTGTATGAAGAAGAACTTCCTGCAACTGAAAATGTAAGCTATACAGTCGTTTTTAGTGAAAACCTATATGGAGCGAGATTTGTCTCAACACAAATATATTACCAATTTACTCAAGATCTAAAATTCATGCGTCTCGATAGATGCACACGCAAGATTAAGAATGGCATTTGTAAATGGCAGATATATGTATGGCTCTGCAAAATACATGATTCACACTGGACGTTACTGAAGAAATGGGAACATTGGCTTTGAAAGTCCTTAAAAAGTGCTATAGGTCGCCCCCAAGAGGACAGGTGCATCACACCGAGATGCTGAGACGCTGTTGGTTTAATAAACGATGTCTAAAAAACAGAAAATACAAACGATGACTAAAACATGGCACAGATCCATACACGGGATGCTGCAACATATGCAAAAAAAAGAGACTGCTATCTTCAGTTATACAAAAGGTAAATCATTAAGATCACTATATTCACTATACATTTTTGGATTAGAGTTAGCCATGTGCTCTAGATTACGTATCAATTATGGACATGCATTATGGGCCATGAAAAAAAAAAGGTAGTGGTTGTCAGTGGTAAATTGTAATGGTAGGGAATTTGCAACTGAAAATGTAAAATACATATTAATATATTCAATATAATATTTGTGTACCTGAAAAACACGAGCTAAGACTGGACATTTTTTGAGAACTTTAAAAACACATGTTTAAATAGGCGTTATATTTGTGGCTCTGCAAATTACATGATTCACAGCAGATTTCTTTTTTAATGGTACTGAAGTAATTGGAAAATTTGCTTTGAAAATCCTTAAGTGCTTGAATTTAGCCATGTGGGAACCCTAGTTTTTTGAAAATCGACTTTGCACTGTTATAAATATTCACAAGGTGCCAAGATTTCGTTTCTGCTGCCACGTTACGGGAGCTAAGTCCTGCTTCTCCCTTCTTGTCAAGTGGCACAGTTTGTTTCTTTTTTTTGAATGTTTTCCATCCAAAGCCCTCATCACCTGTGTTTGAACTGGAGGTGCCAAAAACATGCCAAGCGCTCAGCAGATTTCTTCTAATGTTGTAATTAAAACACAAAATGGCCCAAAAACTGGCACATACTCTTCACTGAACTGAGAAATTTCAGCCGTTATGCAAACAGAATAGAATAGAAGGTCTTTATTGTCATTAATCAAAGTGTCAAAGCTGCCCAGACAGTGCATGTATACACATAGAATTTGAAAATATGTACAGTTACCAATATGCAGAGAAAAGCAAATCTCTGTTACACAACACAATTACACAATTTCTCCGTTTACGTGACAGGATGACTGATAAGTGAGCAGGCATTATCCTTTGGAAATGACTAGCCCGAATTCTCCTTGGTGCCCACCATCTTCTCCTATTTCACTCGGATTTCAATTTTGTCTTCAGCGTGACATTAATGTGTCATTATTGGCATGGAACGCATACGGGGATGCGATTAGGGTTTATGACAAAGAGGCGGCTGCATACCAAACAGTGCGGTACCTTATTTGATCAACAGTGTGGACATTAATAACTCATTCGCTCCACGTACTTTCAATCCCTTGACACTTAAAAAGAAAAAAGAAGTCGAAATCTAATCAACTAGAACTGACTGGTTTAGCTCTGGAGAGAGAAAACAATGTTGATGTTAGTTAAATAATGCATTTTTTATGTATTTATTGTATTGATTGATTTTAGGTGGGCGTTCAACACAGTCCATTTTAAAAATGTATAATTTCAAACACAAGTATTAGAGGGTTATTCAATTATTCGTATTTTTGGGTGAGCCTACATCTGTTTGACAGTCTTAATTTTATTGATTTATTTGAAAGAAAGGTTTTAATCATCTTTTTGAGTACTTAAGTTGAACTGCATCGCAAACATAATTTTTATGTATTTTTTTCTGTAAGATAAGTCACATTAGAGCTGGTGGGTTTGAAACTGCATAATGATCAAGTTTTTTTGCCCGAAACTAATAATTTTGCAATGATTTTGAAATAAAACCCAAATACAGCTGAATTTATGGTAGTTGGAATGACCTCTTTTTTAAAACTTTTGTAACCCCTTCAAAACCAAAAATATACAATAATCCAATATTGATGTGGTTTTAAATCTTTTTGGCGTTCCAATTGTTAACCTCAATTTTGGGTATAATTCTTTTGCATAAAAGACAGGCCAAAAATAGGGTTGATTTTAAAGAATATGATCCAAATAGACATTTTAGACAAAACTCCAATGTTTGGTGGTTTATAACCACTCCACGCTATTTTCTGTTTTTATAACCTAATTTAACCTTATTCAAAAATGGCATACTGACAATAAATGCCTTCTGAGAAAAAGGCTAAATACTGTAAAATTTTGAAAACATAAATTGCACTTAACTAGTCTTTTATTTTTTTAAACCTACAATTAATTAGTTTTGATACCACAAAAGTAATTTGTCGAAATGATTTCTAATGAGCGAATCATTATTTTAAACATAATTCTGTGCGATAGAGCCTAACTTTATACAGATTTGTCGTGCGATAACGGCCTTCCCAACGTCTGATGAATTCGTGGGAAACATTTCAAAATTATATCGTATGCGATAATGTCCTCACAGTACACCAGTACGATTATGATCAAATACTAGGTATGTAAGTCGTCAAAGCCATTAATGCATGCCGACAATTAAATCACTAATTGCAATATGGAAAAGTGACTACAAATATGAATAACCACCACTTTCTTCCTACCTCCCATGCACGAAACAAGAAAAAAAATTCAGTAGTGCCGTTTTCGTACAAGGTTTACAATATTTCTTGTGGAATATTATTTAAGCTAGGTTGTTTTGAACAAAAAGGAGCCGATGTAGTGAATGAGCAAAGTAAAACAAAATATTCTTGATAGTAGAAATATGCATTGTGCGGAGGTAATTATCATATAATCGACACATTCCCTTCCTCGCTGCTTGATTCTCATTTAGCAGAGTATCCCGGCAATATCAGCCAATTTGAATCAATTAACGTGACTTATTTTCTCATGCGCCCCTCGGCCGCCCTAGGCCGCTTTGCCTCCTCTCTTGGCAAGTGGGGCGAATATCCTCCCAATTTGAGGTAGCGTTCACTGAGCGTGAGGAGACATGCGCCCTGGGCTGTTCACTTTGTGTTCTTCTCAAGTTAGAGCGCCTCGTGGTAGCTTTCAATGAGACCATTATTGTGCCCGTTTTACTCGAGGACTTTGGCCCTCGGCCGTGGCAATTTAACCTTGCAGCCACAGTTTGCAACGGGCCGCTGAACACAGGGATGGAGGAGGGGCATTATTTCTCCATCGCCCTTCCCTTGTTCGTGTCCCTCGCCTCTTATAAGTCAATATTGTTATTTGAGGAAGAGCGTGTCCCGTCCTGCTGCTATGTCTCCGTGCATTCTCATCATGTGTTGCGCGCCGGGAAGCTGGAAAGCTCGTATCAAAAGATTATGTGCAATGAGCCTAGTTGTGTTAGGCAGTGACAAAAGTTCCACTTCCGGTGTTTCACAAACAATGTTGTGATACTGTGGTGAGTGGACAGAAAAGGTAAGAAAATGTTTCACATTTTTATTTCAAACACATCCGTTTGGTGCATTTTTGGAGTAAAATAAAGAAGGTAGAGCTATGACGAATGTGTGCCCTACTACACTAGTTATGAAAAGCAATGACACAGCAAATAGGACACACCCACAAAGCATAGTAAATAATACATAAGTTCAATGCAACAAAAATCCACTCGTCATCTAATTGCACCCAAAATAACTAGTGTTCCGATGCCGATGCTCTACTTAGTTAGGGTGGTATATCGGTGAGTAAAGAGACCAAATCACTAAAATGAGTTTAAATTGATTTAAGTTTAATACTCATACCAGTGATGTGGTAAATTACAGTATTAATTATTAGTACCGCTTCTTCTGTGATTGCTGCTATTACAGGATGCCGGTCCTTCTTCCATTGTTTACAGGAGGTTATTGTAACGCGCAATTTATGAGCTATAGTTCTGGCCCGTGTCCACAAAAACGTTTTTCTGCCCTGAGCAAGCAAGTATGTGTGTGTGTGTGTGTGTGTGTATATATGTGTGTGTGGGTAATATATACATACACACACACACACACACACACATATAGAGAGACATCCTACATCCGATACTGCACGGATGAAGTCACAGTATATAAAAAAATCAAAAACTACCCAAATCAAAAACCCTGGATGTCCAGCGAGGTGCGCACCCTCCTCAAACACCGCAACACCGCCTTCAGGTCTGGAGACAAGGCTCTTTACGGGGTGGCCAGGGCTGACCTGAAGAGAGGCATCAAGAAAGCAAAAGCAGCCTACACAAGGAGGATCGAGCACCTCTTCGCTGGAAATGACCCGAGGAGGATGTGGCAGGGCCTTCAACACGTCACCAACTTCAGAGGCCACAACCTGGCAACTGTTGAGGCTGAGGCTTCACTAGCTGCGGACCTTAATCAGTTCTTCGCTCGCTTTGAAGCTGAAAGGCCACAAACAGCCACATCACACCCACCAACAACCAGCAGCAACTCCCTCACATTTCAGGAGCACGAAGTTAGGCGTGCGCTGAATACCATAAACCCCAGGAAGGCAACTGGCCCGGATGGAGTACCAGGGAGGGTACTCAGGGACTGTTCCGATCCACTGGCTGGGGTCTTCACCACCATCTTCAACCGGTCCCTGTCACAGGCGACCGTCCCACCTTGCCTCAAAACCTCCACCATCATTCCCATCCCCAAAAAGTCAGCAGTGGAAAGCCTCAACGACTACAGGCCTGTAGCTCTTACGCCTGTGGTCATGAAGTGCTTCGAGAGGTTAGTGTCCCGGCACATCAAAAACTCCCTGCCACTCACACTGGACCCCCACCAGTTTGCCTACAGGGCAAACCGCTCCACTGACGACGCCATAAACACAGCACTTCACACCGTGCTGAAACACCTGGACCACCGGGGGAGCTACGTCAGAATGCTCTTTCTGGACTTCAGCTCAGCCTTCAACACCATTAACGATCTGAGAGTGCTGGTCTTCTGATGATCCCGAGAGCAAAGAAGTCTTCTGCTGGTTCGAGAGCGTTCTCCATCCGGGCACCGGTGCTGTGGAATGCTCTTCCCCCTGAGATTCGATCTGCAACCTCAGTGGAAATGTTTAAATCTAAACTTAAAACTCACTTCTACTCCATTGCATACGAATAACCTACTCCTCTTGTCGGTTGAAAATAGTTTGTTACACTATATTACACAATCTGTGAAGCCCTTTGAGACTCTTCGTGATTTAGGGCTATACAAATAAAAATGACTTGACTTGACATTATCCCGGAGATCCTGGTGGAGAAACTTGCACACCTAGGACTCTCTCCCTCCATCTGCCACTGGATAATGGACTTCCTCTCCAACCGCCCACAGTCAGTGAAACTCGGTACCCACGTCTCTCCCACCCTAACACTGAACACTGGCTCCCCCCAAGGTTGTGCACTGAGCCCCCTGCTTTTCACCCTCTACAGCACCGACTGCTCACCGACCCACCCCACAAACACTATAATTAAGTTCGCTGACGATACCACCTTGATCGGCCTCATCTCTGAAGGGGACGAGGCGGCATACAGGGATGAGGTGGAGTCACTTTCAACGTGGTGTTCGGAAAACCACCTCATATTGAACACCACAAAAACAAAAGAACTGATTCTGGATTTCAGAAGGAATGGCAGGAATCCAGCACCACTCACCATAAAAGGAGACTGTGTAGAGAGTGTCCACTCTTTCAAATTTCTGGGTGTGCACATCTCCGACGACCTCTCCTGGTCTGCAAACACCAGAGCGGTGGTAGGGAAGGCCCAGCAGCGACTGCACTTCCTGAGATTGCTCAGGAAAAATAATCTAAAACAGCAGCTGCAGGTGTCCTTTTACAAAGCCACAGTGGAGAGCATTCTAACATACTGCATCACGGTGTGGTATGCTGGGTGCACAGCAGCAGACAGGAAAAAGCTCCAGAGGATCATCAAAACAGCCCAGAGAATCGTCGGCTGCTCTCTGCCCAGTCTGGAGGACATTGCCTGCTCTCGCTACCTCAGCAGAGCAGAAAACATCATCAAGGACTTTTCTCACCCCGGCCACCACCTCTTCGACCTGCTGCCTTCCGGCAAGCGCTACAGGTCACACAAAGCAAAAACAAACACTCAGAGACAGTTTCTTCCCCACAGCCATTACCACCCTAAACAGACACCGCACAAAAAACTGAAAACTGTTACAAAAAACTACCTCACACGAATGTAAAATGGTACTCAAGTACATGCTGTCTGCACTATGTTTGTTCACTGCTCAAAACAGACACCGCACAAAAAAACTGAAAACTCGTGCCAACACTACCTCATACGAATATAATGGTACTCATGTCTATGTTCTTGCACATGTCGACTGCACTACGTTTACTGCTCACCTTGCACAATGTCTGACCATTTCCTTTTTCTGCACTATGATGTCTATGTTTGCACCAATGCATATGCTGACTATTTTTTTGCACTATGATGACTTTGCACTAAATGCAATATTGCACAACCCTTACGATACCAACGGTATCACTATAACACTGTATGTAACATCCCACATGCCGACATTTCTTGTGTAAATACCATGTAAATTATAACTATAGCCTTATCCCCCTTGTTTTATAACCTTATCTTCTCTGTTCCTTTATCTTCTTGGCTCATACCTCACTGTGAATGTGTAAAACTGGAGTGTCATGCCCAATTTCGTTGTCACAATATGTTAACCCATTTTGTAACAATGACAATAAAGGTATATTCTATTCTATAGACATATATCTATACTCACACATATATATATATATATATATATCTACCCTGGTCATGTCCCTCGAGAGGGGTGACCGACAGCAAGACAACACATACAAAAATAAAGAAAATAAAAGATAAAAAGATAAGAAGGGAAAAAGTAGCAAAAAACACGCACAAAAATTGGCCAGCCCAAACACCCAAACAAGTTAAGGACCTCGGCATCTGAGTTGGTCATGCTTTTGTCCCCCCAGATGAAACAGGACACAAGAAAGCGACCAGGTCACTCGCGTCAGGGTGACACAACACACTCTTCTGTTCAACAGCAGGGCCCGACAACTTTCGCTGGTTTACCCTTGCCAATCCCTTAGAACACGTCCAAACATCCCACTATCCTTTTACAACACCTCTCCACTCATTCCTATCACCAACAAGAGCACTAACTTCCATTATATTTAGACCTCTTTCTTGCAGAGCACTCATAACACTATCCATCCACGTCAATCGCGGCCTTCTTCTTGGTCTCCTTCCATTTACTTCTGCTCTGTAGATCCTCTTCAACATTCGCTCCTCATCCATCCTTTACATGTGTCCAAACCAACCGAGTACTCTTATCAACACGCTTGCTCAGTTCCACTACTACTCTAGTTCTGTCTCTCACAATTTTTTTTCTCAATCCATCCAATCTTTTCACACCTAACATACTCCTCAAACGTTTCATCTCAAAAACATTTAACATTCTCAAATCTGCGTTCAGGCTCCAAGTCTCTGCACCATACAACACAGTCGGCACAATCAGACTCTCATACAGCCCATTTTTAACATCCATACTCATACTCTTGTTGCTTCACCTTCCTCAGAGCACCCTAAACCTTGCTTCCTTGATTCACTCTGTGCAATACCTCGCACTCCATTCCACCAACTGCAGCCACATCACAACCCAAGTACCTAAAGCCTTCAACTTCTTCCAGCACCTGTCCATGCAACCTTATTTCTACCGCCATGCCCACTCCATCACATGAACACTTCATCACCTTACTCTAATATATGTGTGTATGTGTGTACACAGTAGATATACTTACTGTGAATCCAAAAATAAATTATCACCATTCTCGCTTCGCTCGCGAATGCTAACAAACTTCTGAGTAGCAGCCTATTTGTTACCTTTCTGCTTGCTGCGTCACAACACCTTTGATGACTACAGCAAAAAGAAAAAAGAGCAAACACACAGAATGTCCTCCCGAATCTGAGCTTTTGGGTTTGAACCTCCAAGGCATGAAAAGATTGTTTATCCAGTCAGCAATCTGTGGAGGGTCTTTACTCAAAGCCCGGTGGGCACGTATTGTCACTTCTCATTAAATATAAGGTAATGATGATAATAATAATGATAATACGCCTTCTCAAAATGGCACCTAACTCTATTTCAACCCTGGATTTCCCTGCAGGGAACCGGTTGTTAATTAGGTTTTCCCTCCTCATTTGTCATTTATGTATTCTGTGTGATCACGAGTGTAAGCAGTATGTAAGCATCTTCATTGCAGGCGAGAACCCGCAAACACAACGTGCCAAAGTCCAGGTAAGCGCTCTGTCCCACTTTTGGTTAGACCAAAAAAGTTGTTTCGCTCTCTCACTGCTGAGGACCGTACTTTCCGCACTCTGAGGCGTAGCGGAATATAAGGCTCACCCCCCAAAAAAGTGTCTTGTGATATTTTCTCATGTAAAAGGTGCACTGAACTATAGGGCACGTGGCCTTTAAACTACTGTAAGGGCTAGGGTTGCACTTAAAAAAATACCATATTTGTGCATTGATCAGTCAGAATACATCACTCATCCTAATTATATACAATTACATAACATTGAATGCAACTGATTTTGAAGTTTTGGGTTCAAATTAAGCTTGCATGTTCTCCCCGTGCTTGCATGGGTTTCCCCCGGGCACTCCGGTTTCCTCCCACATTCCAAAAACATGCATGTCAGGTCAATTGGCCGGTCCAAACTGTCTCTTGGTGTGAATGAGCGAGTGAGTTGTATGTCTCTGTGTGCTCTGCAACTGGCTGGCAAGCAGTTTAGGGTGTCCCCTGCCCACTACCCAAGAACAGCTCGGATGGGCTCCAGCACCCCTGTGACCCACTGAGGAGAAGTGGTGCCGATAATGGATGGATGATTGCAACAGGAATCGAACGCAGACTGTTTTGTGGAGCGCGCTGGATCCTCTTCACTAAACCATGAGGGGCCGCAGTAGCTCAGGAGGTTAAACCGTCGCAGGTTGCATTCCCAGCTCCTCAGAGTTAAATGACAAAATGTCCTTAGGCAAGTCACTGAAATGCCCCTGATAAGCAGGTAGGCACCTTGAATAGCTGACGCGCGTGCGTGTGTGTGTCAATGGGTAAAGTGTGAAGTGTGTTGTAAAGTGCTTTGGAGTTCCTCAGTGACTGGTAAAGTGCTATATAAATGCAGCCCAATCACTAGGGATACAAACGACACTCAAAAACACATTTAGTCTTATCTCATCATCACTATTTTTAGTCACTGTACCAAATGGTTGTAAAAATGGAGCCAGGCCATGAGAATTTTTTTCGGACATTACATACCTGGTACAGCCAACTCGCAGTCTTTACGGAGCGCATGAGATTTTGAACTGAATGACGAGAAAGGCATTGTGGAAAGTAATTCAGTCGTTCTGAACTGAATGACGCGAACGGCCTTGTGGGAAGTAATTCGGTCATAAGAAATAAACCATTGGCTGCACATATTGAAAACATTTGGCACATACAATGCTTAGTTTGAACTGAGAAAAAGTGAAACAACTTTCTCTACTCTGACATGTCGTACCGTAAAATTGTGTGATCATGAGATAATACCTAATGCATTTTCATGTGTTGTCTCCAACCATAGGGGTCTAGTGAATAGGATTTGGCACTCTCCCTGCCACGGTCTGGGGTAAATTTCCATTGTTTCAAATGTAAGAAACTGAACAACCATCCAGGTCCCCATGATAGAATTCAGTGCTTTTAACTATGACCGTCTGGTTCGATTCCCTTTGCCACCAATGAATGCAATTGACCTAAGGCTAAGCCCTGCCCTTAAATGCAATGAGCCAATCACAGTGCACGTAGTAAACCAAGTAGACTCTGACATCCTGACTTCCCTCGTCCATATAAGTGCATTGCAGTTTGTCAGTTTTCGTTTTTTTTTTCTTACATTTTGAACTTTAAAATGGACAAACTGTGTGCATATAAGATACATGCAAATCTGATACGAGGTTCCACTTTTTCCAAAGCTACATTTAAATCGAGACAAGTGTCTGCTTTGGATATAGCTACGCAGTCGTCTGCAGAACCAACTCAATGTGGATTAAGTCAATAAAGTTGTCTGCATCTGTTATAAATGAAGTCAACATAATTTTGTCACTTTTCTGGAGAGAAATAGTTATTTAAAACGATAAAATCTCTAACGTTCGGCTGACGTTAACTAACGTCAGCTCTTGGCTCCGTTCTACATCATTTTTGTTTACTGCGAGTTCAGTGGCCATTTATGTGCTAGTTTTGTGTGCTTTAGTAATTGTACATTGAAAAATGCTACTTTTTCAATGGTTTTGCCCAGCTCTTGCTCTCAATTTTAAGGTGCTTTTATCTTAACGGTCTTGGCCCATGCTACCTTTTTTGTTGTATGAGCTTTTGCAGTTTTTGAGGTCCTCTGGCAGCGGTCTGTTGACTGTTTCTAGGGTAACGACCAAAGGTGACCAATGCAGCATTCAGGCACTTGGGTCCTCACCTATGGAACAGTCTCCCGGAGGCCTTTTTTAAAATGGCTTTTAACCGACTTTATTTATGATAAGTTTAACTTCTAATCTTTTCTTGTAACACATTTTACGGTTCATCTAACATTTTGAGGTTTTATTCTGCAGTTGTTTTTTTTCCTTTTTCTAATATTTCAGTGTGCTCATTTCGGGGGCCCACACTGGTAGGGTGTGGTTCAATAGCTTTAAATCCTTAGGCCATTTTTTGCCATCCATTTCAGTGTGGATAAGCCTCTTTCAGGTCTCTTTCTCTCAGATGGTTAGTCTGTGCCTTACCATAATTATTTTTTATTTTTATTATTATTTTATTTTAACAATTGTAGGGTTTTTTTTTGTCTTATTGTACTCAGTGTTTTTACAGCACTTTTCAGGATATTTAGGGCTTTAGTTTTCCTTCTTCCACAGGGTTTCCGCGGATCCTTAAAAAGTCATAAAAGGCGCATTGAATTCATGATTGTAAAATTAAGGCCTTGTTGGGCATTAAGATGTCTTGAATTCAATTTTAGAAGGTCTTCAAAATGTGAAAACATTAATAACAAATCATTTAGAAGTATTCATCACTTGTCTTTTTTTGAATAATTCACCACAATAAGGGAACTATCAAATTAGTGATGTGCTTTCAGTCAGTGTGCTTTCATGTCTTGGGTCTAGCCCAATAAGCATAGCAACTTGGGACAGAGATGTTTACTTTGGACCATGCCCAGAAAGCGGACGTTTAATGTTTTTTGCAATGCCTGAAAGCTGTGCCGTGCCATGTGTTTGAGGCACCATATATTGTGTGCAAGAACTATGTGTTATTTTGTTTGTTTCAAAAGTGTAATTTTTTTGTCGACTTGGAATTTAATTTAATTTCAAAAGGCATTGAAAAATAGTAAGTCTTGAATTTAACATGACTTAAGCTGTAGGAACCCTCAATTCAATTGTACTTGCTTAATTGTTGTGTAGCTAGAGGTTAACCTTGACTGCAGTGTCTACATTTTGGCATCCTATGTGGCGCGGGCTGACTGCAGATTATTGGTTCATCACGCGTGTCCTTGTAGCCGCCAACGATCGTTTGCTGTCAAAACTGACAACTCCGACCAAGCTTCAAACTGTCGGACCGATTTCGTCCTAACTAGGTTTACTGCGAGTTTCTCGGCTACATGATCTCCGCTTGCTCCCCGTTCTCCTACTGCGCAGAGTGATTCATTAGGAATTTTCTCAAGGACGCTTTCCCCCTTCGGGCGACTGTGTCTCACGAGGCCCGGCACGAGAACGGGAGCCGACCCCGAAAAGACCCCGAACCAAGCCTGGGAGACCATAGAACAAAGGATGACTACGGTCGGGACCCCAGGGGAATTGGAGGAGTACCCTGGGACCAGCAAAATAAAATGTGCTTCATTTCTTAACGGAAGATAACATCAGAAAGATATGTCAAGGTTGTTTGGGTTTTTTATGTTTGTCGTTATGTGTTACATTCATGCAGCATTCTAGGGCTTAAGTTTTCCTTTTTCCACAGGCGGATCCTTGATAACTCTTAAAAGGCATTGAATTCATTATTCTAATAGTATTTGGCAGCAACAAAATCCCCCAAAACAACTACTGTAGTGATGTGATCACGTGCAATAGGTGTGTTGGAAGGAGGACACCTCTTGAAAATTCTTCAACATTCTTGATTCAAATGAAATCCTGTAGGAGTCTGATTACTATTCTAATCATGTGAATCAAGGGTGCTGCAGGAGGGAAGTGTCTTAAAGCCCCAGGACTGGAGTTAGTGAAATTGATGTCTGCCTCAGCCACACTTCTGGTACACCTGAACCAAATCATAAACTCTCATTCAAACTCTGCAGTAACTTGCTGAAATAATATAATAGGTGCGTTAGAAGAGGGAAACATCAAAAGCAGGGATGTCAAATTCAGTTTGCCTCTGGGTCTGGATTCTGACTTTCTGTTCTCAGGCGGGCCCATCACCGAATTTTGAGCTTGGTTCACTTTTATGGGAAATATTATTATTATCATGAGTAACCTATCCTACATCTCATAACCACAAATATCAAGTGATCTCTTCGGGGCATAACATATATATTCACAAACAGTAGGGGGAATAAAGTAAGTCTTTCTGTTTTGCTTTGAATGCGTTACTATTTTATTTTAACAGTTAAGTTTAGCTTTACATCTCAACCAACTCGCTACGCTCAACAAACTCGTGTGGGAGCTATGTTTAAAAATACACTTGCCTCAATTGGCATTCTGTTTTGAAATACATTTTCAAAAAGATTCAGAAGTGAACGGGTGATCACATCAGATCAAACTACTCGGCTGACAATACTGTCACCATACATGTCTTTACCATGAAACCATACTGGACGTCAGGAAGGACTCCTCATTCACCCAAATTGTTGACATAAATGTTAGCAACTTCTTAGCGACAGCTGCAGAAATAAAATGATTAGAATCATTTGAAGCGGGTGTGCTGGGGAAGGAGAACATTTAAAGGACAAAGGACAGGGACCCCCAAAGATTGGAATTGGTGTCTTCTGCACTAGCTTTTCGAAATTATCATAAATGGAATCTAAGAAGTTACTGGATGTCTTTTTTTGACTTTGTGTTGTTCAGAACATAATATTTAACATCTTCTCTCCACAGTGAATTGAATTCCAAACTGCAAGACACACTGGAGCAAATCGAGGTACTGCCACTCGCTTGCTCTCTTATCTGTTAATTGAGTTATTGAGAAGCGCCGTTCTTGTCGTCTCCTATCCGGCTGGCTTTTTTTTACGCTTTTACTTTACGTAGTTATTCAGATGCAAGTTTGACTTTAGAGTTCCAAATATCCACGTTGTCAAAAGGTCCTAAATCATATCAGTTTCACCTGGAGCCGTATTACGGCACAATAAAAGGGATGCGAAGCAATTTTGTCTGCACGTCCGCTTCTGAGCTCCAATCAATTAATGACTTTGCTTTTTGTGTGTGGATACAAGGGAGAGCCGTGCACACTTGCAAAGCCACCCGTAGAAGCGCTTGGCTTGTTTATCGGGCAAACAAAAGAAAAACTTTCAGATTCACTTTTCTAACGCCTTTGTTCAAACCTGCAGGGAGAAAATGGCAGCTTTACATACACAAGGTTAATGACAGAGTCCATATATGTACAATACAGGACTGTCTCAAAAAAATTGTATTTTGTGAGAAAGTTATGTATTTCCAGTAATGCAAATGTCTTCGATTCTGTATCCATGTTAAATCAACAAAATATTGTAAGCCTCATTTTATTTTAACACTGCCTATTATGGTTTATAGCATGGGTGAGCAAAGTATAGCCCGCGGGCCCTATGCACCCGCCAAACTAGCGACCGAGACAGAAGGTGGGAGAGGGGTATAGGCTCTACTGAATTTGAGCCTAAATAACCCAGTTTCAAATAAATTTATTTGGCCCGTCGAATAAAGATGCCAATAGCCTAAATATCGCTGTCGATAATCGGTCAACCTCTATATACTAACTTTATATGTACTCCGCACCCTAAAAGGTTCAGTCGGTGTTGCTGGGGTGACATTCACATGCATAAAGATCCTTTTTTCTCCTTCACATCCAGTTAGCATTTCCTGCGCTTTGTGCATGAGCCCACATCTGCTCATCCACAGTATTGATGTAAATTCCCTGTCTTAATCTTGCTAATCCCTCCTGTTTCTTGCCTCACCTTTTGTCATCCATCTGTTTGCGCCTACAGGAACAGCTCGACGTTGCCTTGTCAAAGACTTGCAAGCGCTTTGATGTTGCGCACTATAGCAAAGTCCAGCTGGCGTACTCGCTCCTCGGAAAGACGCAGGTGAGTCGCACCCGGGGCATGCAAACCCTGCAAAAATAAGTCCTATTGCCTTAAACCGAGGCTGACAACCTCATCTGAGCTCAGGGGACTCATGGTAGAAAAAGCACTCTTGCTGGGGCCAAACTAGTAGATGAGAAAGAGAAGAATTGACAGAGGGAAAAATGACTGAGGGAGAGAGAAGGAAAGAGACAGTGTGACAGAGTAAAAAAGGGAGAGAGAAAAAGAAGTAAAATAGAAAGAAGAAAAACTGGGAAAAGTATAGAAGGAAAGGGAAAGAGAGACAGTAGAGAGAGAAAATGAGAGAGCGAGAAAGAAAAGAAGAAATTGAAGAAAAATAATGAAAGCAATTGTTTTTCTTTTTCTGTTTATGCCGTTTTTCCCTTTTTTTCTTTTTCTTTTCTTTTTTTTTCCTTGAATACAATTTCAGAAAATTGTGCAGTTTGGTCACTTCGTGTCTCAATAATTTGTAATTTCTTTCTTTATTCCACAATGCAGTGACGCCTAGTGGTCAGATATACACCCCTTTCCTTTAACTCATGGGTCCTCATGAAAACTGAATATTGACATAAATAACTCAGACATTGAAGTACAAATTATTGAAATAATTGATTTTATGAAGTGTTTTTCTGCTTCTTATTTCCATGAATGGAATAACATCAAATGTCCTTCGGTTGATAAATGGTAGTCATCAAATCCGGCTCCTGTGGCTTTGGTTGCGGCGCTTGGCTTTGGCGACATCAAGTGGACCATTGCGCCTTCATTTTAGCCTTTTCTTTCAGTCTTGTCTCGTGGGCCGGATTGGGCCCGCGGGCCGTGTGCTTGCCACCCCTGCTTTACTCCGTTATATTGTCAAGTCTTAGTCCAAGAATTCATCATTTGACTAAGGGGAAATGCCATATGCATGTCAGTTAGAAGATAAATGACACTCAGAAGGTTGCGCTCGTTTGTCATTGTGCCAGCTTGTTATCAAGCGTCTTTACGGACGTTGCTATCTACTAAATAAATATTTATTTGCACGTGCAAATCTCGCTGAGCTCCCGACTGGTTTGCTTTCATTACTTGTATCAATATTTGATCCCAAATACTGTTAAAAGTCTGAATGCCTTTTTCCCTAATCCGGTTTATTTGTTGATAAATATTGTGACTTCATGCTTTTTTTGTGAGTGTAGCATGAAAATGGTAAAAGTAAGAAATCTTTCAAGTAGTGTAAAAGTCAATCCAAACCCCAAAAATGACAGAAAAATTAGTTTTTTGGAGCGCTTTTAGGAAATGCACGTACTTGCACGAGCAATTTAAGAAACTTCTTGACAGAGGTTGCAATCCTGATAGGAGCCAGAAGATGATGTCAGCGAGTAGAAAAGTTCCAAATTCCGTACAGCAGCTTTAAACATTAGAAAGGTTTACTGAATGGAATTATATATACACGGATAAAAACAAATCTCGTTGCCCAATTTCGTTGTCACAATATGTTAACCTATTTTGTAACAATGACAATAAAGGTATATTCTATTCTATTCTAAAAATCTAATTTCAAGGAACTCCTTGCAGGTTAGTATTGCATTGTGTTAGTGAGTTTTTGAATGTTTTAAAAAATGTTTTGCATTGGTTTAAGGGTTTTTATTTTGTTTCTGAATTTCAGATGCACTTTCAGTATTTTCTGTTTTATGTAATTAAGCTATTTTTTTGTCCCAAGTTGGTCCTTTTTTTTTTATTTTTTATTTTATGCGTTACTACGGATGCAGTGTTTTGCAGTCGACAGCGGTGTACTTAAAACTGGACAAATTATTCTTTAATGGGAGGCATGTTTGTCGTGAGAGGATTTCTTCTTCCGGTGGGTGGGCACGACAGAAAATAATTGAGAAGTACTGGGTTAGCAGCTTCTTATATATTGAATAGGGGCCCTTGTTCATCCTCATGAAGGAGACTGTATGGAATATGCTGCAAGATTGTAAACTCGCTGATGACTTTTTAATAGATGTGGGACAACAATGCGTCTCTCCATCAATGAGGAAAAAAATTTCATTAGATGTTGACGGAAATGCCAATGCCTGTTAAATGAATACTCGCCACTCTGAAAACTCACTTTCTCAATAAGTGATACCTTTGTTAGATTTAGTTTGAGTGGTTAAATGGCCTTTTTACACCCCGGCAGTGTGGTTGCTCTGTCTTTCAGATGCAGCTCAAAGCTCACGTATCATAAAGCTCACCCAATTTCCTGCACATTGTTATATTTAAATGAGACGATTGAGCTCTGGCTAAGCCCCGCCCCCTTCACTCTGACAAAGATTGATTGTTGTGTGAAGAGCGCTACTATGGCAAGTGTTACCGTAGGAGACATTTTGGGGAGGCAGTTGATGCCAATTATTGTGCGCTTCTCAAAGTCACCAGAATAGACTGAACTGTGTATTGGACCAGAGGTAGGCAACCACATTGGTTTAAAAAATGCAGCCAAGGGGCCCATCCTAGAGACCCAGCCCAATTTTTTTTAAATTATCTATATATACATGCAGAAATCTATTATGTTTCTTTTAAAATAGATTGGTGGAATGTATTTAGCAGTATGAGCGAACGTTTGTATTTCTCCACAGACTGCAATGGATCAGCTGCACATGCACTTCACCCAAGCCATCCACAACACCGTTTTCCAAGTAGTGCTTGGATATGTCGAATTATGTGCCGGCAACGCTGATACTAAGTTCCAGAAAATGCAGTATAAGGATCTCTGCACGGTAAGCACTGCCTATGTGTGTGTACACGAGGAGACATTCTTGTAGTTTTGCCCACTGCTCTCTTTTGTAGTTTCTATTCATTATTTCAAATATTTACATTTTTTACAACACTCGCTGTCCTAACAATGTCCTAAAATTCACCTGTTTTGATAATTGCACACACAAGATTAAAAATGGCATACGTAAAACGGCTCTTCAAAATAGATGATTCACACTGGATTTCTTCTCATGGTACCGGAGAAATCGGAATATCAGCTTTGAACCGTCTTAAAGGGATTTGAGTTTGGCTTTGAAAAGGGTGTACAAACTCTGTAGAATAAACGTGCTTTTATTTGCCTATCACCTTCTATCACTGAATAAAACACACAATGGGAGACAAGAGACATGAATTTCAGCTCATGAGGAGATGCTGTCAGTTCAAGTTCTGATGGTCATGTGAACAGAACTTCAGCAGCTCCTCATCATAAATCAGACCAACATAGAAATGAATGCAGCTTGACTCCACAAGCAAACGGTTAATTGGCTTGAGTATATCACAAGATGATAGAACTCTTTGAAGTATGGATTTTTATTTATATATTTTTTCTTTAGTTATTTTTTAAATGTTTTTAAGGGATCCCTTAAAGCACCCAGATCATTGGGGCGCCACTTCCCGTGGTGTGTCTTGGGCAAATACAGCCTGGTGGCGCCCATCACTCTCCAGGCCTACATGTTTCTCGAACTTTCGCATGTTAGGTCAATGTGCTAACCATTGCACTACGGAAACACAAGGAAATACGTTGCTCGACGTTAAGGTTTCTGGAATTTTCGACATTTATCAGAAAATGAAAAAGTTCCTTCCTTTTGCCCGGAAAAGTAATTATGGTGCACGGATTCCCTGATCGCGCCATTAAAAACAAAAGGTTGGAGCATCTGAAAGCTGACCCTAGACTCTCTGAACTGGCCTTTTAATTACGTGACTGGACGGGATTTTACTTGTCTGGGACCCCATCCGGCATATTCATTAAACATGAGCATCTCATTATAATGGCAGGGACCCGTGTAGTCGCAATCTCACAGATTGATGGAATTTGCTCCTTGCACTCATTTTCGGTGAAGTGCTTTCAAATTTGACACTTGAAAGCAGGGCTGGGCAACTATTTGGAATGGCCATGGGGGCCTCATTGGGTTCAAAAATGGGGCTAAGGGGCCCATCCTGGACACAGATCCATTTATATATACATGCAGAAATCTTCATGCTACTTTTATTTTATTAACAGTAGTTTCATTAAAATTATTTTGAAACACTCACTATTAAAACAAAATCATACATCAAGTCCCCGTTGTAAGCATAAATTCCACATTTAGTTTTGCAGTATTACTGTAGTTCTATTTTTGACATGTTTGTAATGTTTCTGCAATTGGAGTTTTGTAGGAATGTTTTATTACTACTTAAGTTGTATTTTTTTGTATTTCTGAAGTAGTATTTTTGTATAATTTCCACTGTTGTATTTAATTAATATTTTTGCAGTATTTTCACAGTAGATTTTTTTTGTTGCATTACTGTTGTTTCATTTTTGTAAGATTTCTGTTGTTGTATTTCTGTGTAAGGATTTTTAAATATACCCATCGTAGTATTTTGTAGATTTGCTGTCGAAACAATAGTATTTCCATAGTAGTATGTTTGTAGAATTTCGGTAGTATTTTTGTAGTATTTCCGTAGAAGTACTTTTTAGTATTTGTTTAGTATTTTTGTAGTATTACTTGTAGTATTTCTGTACTAGCATGCTTTTATTATTGTATCACTGTAGACATGTGTTTTAGTATTTCTGTTGCATTTATTTTTTCAATGAAATCAAAATAATACATTAGGTCCCTGTTTTTAGGCACCAAATTTTGTTTTATTTTGTGGTAATAATATAGTCGTTTTTTGTAGTATTTCTATATAATTTTATCAATGAAATCAAAATCGGTCCCTGGTTTTAAACACTAAATCTGAAATTAAAATAATTTTGTGGTAATAATGTAGTCTCCTAGGAGTAATTTTGTCGTTGTATTTTTGTCATAGACTCACAAATGGATAACGGGGACAAAGTTGACACCCCATTAAAATGTATTATTATTGGTGGTAGCAGTGTCTGAAACTCATGACAAAAAGTTACCGAACACCAGGGCAGACAACTCTGAAAAGTTGCCTGCCCCATTTTTCCCAACCTGAAATGCAATAAGACTAGTTGCAAAAAAACCCATTGCTGCGAAGTATTGGAGTTTGATGATCAGAATATATAACAGAACAACTCTTTAAAACCAGGTCTATTATAAATCTCCTTATAACATTCATTGCATATATATGACATCGCTGTTTTCCATCCGTTTTGTAGCATCATACATTTTGTTGGCTTCTTTCGAACCTTCTGTGGCTGAGGTTTTGGCTCGATTCCTAACCACTTATCCATTTTTCTTGTGTTCTCTGTGCGTCTACTTTGGAAAATGATATGCAAATGCACGACCTTATAACGCTCGGGAAAGTCCGGAAGCAGGAAGTTATTCGATGCAGGCTTCTGATTGGCTGCCGAGTATGCAAATTGCCTAACGAACCGAAATGGGCTCTATGCACGAGAGATGATGACGTATTTCCGGAAAAATGGATGGTTTGAAGTTTCCGGTCAGCGCTGATCTCAATGTTATGCTAAAAACAAACCTGCCTAAGCCGAATACGGATTTGTTTTTGGACGTTACTTGCAATTAATTTCAACTCTTCTTATGCCCACCAATGGTCAGAATGACTTGTAAACGCACAAATGTTTGTTTTCAAAAACGGGGAGACAGTTCGGCCAGCCACCACTGCTGTGTACCTCAATGTATAGCATTGGCTACTTGTAATTCGGTCCTAAGCTTTCATACATTTCCCCAAAACTCCGAATTATGAAAACGGTGGGTCATCAAAAATCGAAGAGACGACTTCATTGTTAAAAGTAGCTCTCGAGTGTGTAGCCGACATTTTCAAAGCTCGGACCTGATAGCTAATTCCCACAGATGTACAGGACTGTCTCAGAAAATTAGAATATTGTGATAAAGTTCTTTATTTTCTGTAATGCAATTAAAAAAACAAAAATGTCATACATTCTGGATTCATTACACATCAACTGAACTATTTCAAGCCTTTTATTATTTGAATATTGCTGATTTTGGCTTACAGCTGAAAAAAACTCAAAAATCCTATCTCAAAATATTAGAATACTTCCTCAGACCAAGTAAAAAAATAATTTTATAACAGCAAAACTAAATCAAACATTTGAAAATGTCCATTGATGCACTCAGTACTTGGTTGGGAATCCTTTTGCACGGATTACTGCATCAATCCGGCGTGGCATGGAGGCAATCAGCCTGTGGCATTGCTGAGGTGTTATTGATGCCCAGGATGCTTCCATAGCGGCCTTCAGCTCATTTGCATTTGTAGGTCTGGTGTCCTTCATCTTCTTCTTAACTATACCCCACAAATTCTCGACGGGGTTCAGGTCAGGGGAATTAGCAGGCCAATCAAGGACAGTGATGCCATGGTCAGTGCACCAGTTACTGGTGGTTTTGGCACTGTGGGCAGGTGCCAGATCATGCTGGAAAATGAAATCCTCATCTCCATAGAGCTTTTCAGCAGATGGAAGCATGTAGTGCTCTAAAATCTCTTGGTACACAGTTGCATTTACTCTGGACTTGATGAAACACAGTGGACCAACACCAGCAGCTGACATGGCTCCCCAAACCATTGCTGACTGTGGGAACTTCACACTGGATTTCAAGCAACTTGGATTTTGCTCCTCTCCAGCCTTTCTCCAGACTCTGGCGCCTTGACTTCCAAATGAAATGCAAAACTTGCTTTCGTCTGAAAAGAGGACTTTGGACCACTCTGCAACTGTCCAGTGCTTCTTCTCCATAGCCCAAGTCAGACGCTTCTTCCGTTGTCTTGAGTTCAGAAGTGGCTTGACCATGGGAATACGGCTATTGTAGCCCATTTCCCGGACACGTCTGTGAACTGTGGCTTTTGATACCTGGACTCCAGCTTCAGCCCACTGTCTTTGAAGCTCCCCCAAATTCTGGAAGCGGCTCTTCTTCACAATTTTGTTAAGGCTGCGGTCATCTCTCTTGGTTGTGCAGCGTTTCCGGCCACATTTTTCCCTTCCAACAGACTTTTTGTGGATATGCTTTGAAACTTCACTCAGTGAACAGCCTGCTCTTTGAGAAATTTCTTTTTGTGTCTTACCCTCCATCAGGAGGGTATCAATGATGGTCCTCTGGACAGCAGTCAGATCAGCAGTCTTCCCCATACTTGTGATTTAGTTTACTGAACCAAGCTGAGTGTTTTTAAGGCACAGGAAACCCTCGCAAGGTGTTTCGAGTTAATTAGATGATTCAGGTGATTAGTTGAATAGCCTACTTGTATACTTTTTCATGATATTCTAATATTTTGAGATAGGATTTTTGAGTTTTCTTAAGCTGTAAGCCAAATTCAGCAATATTCAAATAATAAAAGGCTTGAAATAGTTTAGTTGATGTGTAATGAATCCAGAATGTATGACATTTTTGTTTTTTTAATTGCATTACAGAAAATAAAGAACTTTATCACAATATTCTAATTTTCTGAGACAGTCCTGTATATAGATATTTGACTCCTGATAACTTTTAATATGCTTTAGTGTTGAATTTTGTTTTATGTTTTTGCTTTTTTTAAATTACACACATGGCTCTTGTTGCAGATCGTTGACTTTTTCTTTAATATAAGTATTGCACTCAAATCTGGTCCATGTCAACTTATTTGCACATTGAATGGTATTTTGACATATATGTGTACAAGAAAAACAAATAAACTTTTTGTTTCATACAATGCAACACAGCATTGTCTCTGCGAATGCGCTGCTCAAGAATGTCTTCATTGGCAAATATAACAGTCACACCATTCAAGTCCCTGCGATTGGCTGGCAACCAGTTCAGGGTTGTCCCTACCCACTGCCCGATGATTGCTGGGATGGGCTCCAGCACCCCCGCGACCCTACTGAGGATGAGCGGTGTAGCCGATGATGACCATTCAAGTCCTGTGATCAGCAACTGCCCCTGAACTTGCCAATAATGGCAATGGCTTTCTTTCAGCTTATGCACACCATGGCCAACTTTGAGGTGCTTGCAATCTATGTAACTTTGTATATTTGAGCATTTCATTTCAACGAGCCCAAATGATGATCTCTAGAAAGGGTCATATACCATGCCCATCAGGTGATGCACCAACCACGGTGAATCTGGATGAACTACTAGCCAACACGTGGCTTAGTTCACATTTTCTAAAACGCCATAACCCTTTAAGGCACTTCTATTTGCAGACCCCTCTTCATGGTTTTCTGCTTTGCTTGGAGCAACATGACTGACCTCCCTGAAATGTGACATAGTTACTCTTGCTTTTCTAGTTTAGTCTGTGGTGCTACGCTCAGACAATTCTCCGGACATCATTTACTGTTATCTTCGGCAACTCCAACAAACCGCTTGTATAAGTTAACTCCGCTATGACGTTATTTCGCGCTTTGTTCGTGCTGTTTACGAGAGAACGGAAATGACTAACATTCTTACTCGAACGCGGAAGTAAGTTGTGCATAGAGCCCATTCCGAAATTTCCAAACCAAACGAAGATTTCGAAATCAGAATAAAGCAAACGTTTGATCTAAAAAAATACAAAAATAAAAGATAAAAACGAAAGATTTTTTTTTTTTCCTTGAAAAAGTTGTCGGCCACCCGGGCAGAGACGTTGTGAAAGTTGTACGCCCGACGTAAAAGATGCACGTCCGGGCAGACATTATTTCAAACACTGGTAGTAGTTAGATTTACTATCATATAAATTCTTAATATATATAACTATATATATATATATATATATATATATATATATTTACATATATATATATATATATATATATATATATATATATATATATATATAAAACCAGCTCTGTAGCCTAGATGGTAGGGCGCCCGCTCTGAGACTGGGAGGTCGCTGGTTCAAGCCTCGGCCGAGTCATACTTACTACATTGGTACTCATTGCCTCCCTGCTTGGCGCTCGGCATTAAGGATTGGAATTGGGAGGTTTGGTCACCTAATGACTCCCAACACAGCATTTGGTTCTAAAATGGCGGCGCTCTGTTTGGCTGTGGCTGCATCTGCTCACTACAGTTTAACTGTACGGGTCAGGTGTATTGACATTTCGTTCTGTGTGCATGGTTACAAAGAATGACAATAAAAGTAAATTCTATTCTTCTTCTATTCTATATTTTGCCCATTTTCATTTGGCGGATGAGAAAGCCTGACGGGGCGGCATGTGGCCCGCGTGCTGTAGTATGCCCACTCCTGCTTTGAACCCGAAGGGGTTTTATTTTCTCACCACATGAACTCTGGTCCGAATGACGTTGTTCGTCGTCAATGGCAAATCAACACTGTTCCCCTGGTGCATCACTATTTTAGATATAAAATCAATGGCTGCGCGCCATTTGAATTGTCTTTAGTGTCATTTATATCAATGTTATATGCGCTGAGATTAGACATGGCACTCTATGTCACTTTAAAGCGAAAACAAGAGGCTAAATGGGCAAGGCGAAAAAAGAATGTCAACGTAGTGCTTTCAAAAACTGGCCTGAGTTATATCAATAATGCAATGAATGGTGCATCATAACTGTAGGGCAGACCTGGGCACTCCGGTCCTGGAGGGCCATACGTCCTGCCAGATTTTGAAGTTTGCTCTTCTTTAACTCAGGTGATACAAATTATAACCTCGTTAGCAAGCTAGCAAGTGCTCGTTAACGATACTGGTGATTGGAATCACCTGTATTGGATCAGAGAAACCTCAAAAATCATGCAGAACATACGGCCCTCCAGGACCGGAGTGCCCAGGTCTGCTGTAGGGCAATGAAAAGAAGTGACACAACAACTACAAACAGCCAAATAAGTCACAAGGTACATACATTCACAGTTCTGTGAAAAACATTATCTTTTGCATTGAGACATTTCCCTTTTGGCATTTTCACCTCTAGAGTGACCTACCTGATTGCTCGCAAAAGTTTGGGATCCTGGCTAAACTTGTTCCGAATGTCTTTGTGGAAAAGCTGCTGAGGCAGAAAAACCCAAATGCAAAGTCCGTTTTTTTGGAAAGTTGTCACATCAGTGGTAACCTACCTGACTAATCAATGTTATTTTGGCCTTGGACTGGAATGTCTTTCTGAGAAAAAAAATGTAGAGTCTGCAAAATCCAAAGTGGTAAGTTGACATATTTGGGCATTTTCCCCCCATATAGGTCAACCCCTTTTAACAGTCTGCAAGCCATTGCATTGAAATTGAATGTTGTGCTGGCCTGAAAGAGAGGACTGGCTTTCTGGAAAAACGGCCGACTCAGCAAAACAAAAAGTGCTGAGACATTTTTTGGGGGGCATTCTTACCTCAAGAGTGACCTACCTAATTACTTGGAAAAGACTGATCCTAGCCTAACCTGTTCTGTCCTGGGATAGTAAAAAGTCTTTCTAGGAAAGCTGCAGCAAAATGAAAAATGCAATGTCAGGTTTTTAGGCATTTTTCTGGAGTCACCTACCTGACTGTCAGTAAAAGATGTCGTTTGTGTTCAATTTAATTCCCATCCGGGAGAGTGTATAGACTTTCTGGGGCTCTGTTTGTTTGTTTGGGCATTTTTCACATCTAGGGTAACCTGACTGCATGTGAAAGATGGTAGTCATATGGAAACTCTTCTTTTTTTTTTTTTCCTTCTCTGGTGGAAAAGCACTTTGTGGATGAAGCGAAGCTTCGGGTAATTGAATCATGGAAACATTTTCACAATTAAGATTTCATGAAAAACACAAAGGAGGTTTCTCTTTACTAGTAGGTGACTCAATATTTTGGATGGTTTTTGCCTCATGTGGGCACACCTTAACCGAAAAGAAGTGTGATGAATTACCACTTGAGATTTTGTGCAAAGTTGTGGCGCTCCCCATGAATCATGCATTCTGAGAATCGTAACAGAAGCTTTGTTCGCTTGAAGGACAATGATGGAGGACGCGCAGAATATTTGATATTTCTTTTTATTCTGGTTCGGAATGCAATGCGGTAGCGATGCTGTGGCAAAAACATAATTGCTTTTGTACCATTAACACTTTGAAAAAAATGAAACTTTATCTTGAAAGTGAGAAAACTAAAAAAAAAACCAAATCAAATCAAAAAACAATGTTAACGTGACATGTCCGAAAAGGAATAAGTTGAAGCTTATGCTTATTTCCTCCTACCCCTTCGACGTCAAAACCTGGATGCTAGAGGAAGGCCGCCCCCAGGCATCAGGACCACTAATTGCTAAGTGTCCTGATCTGTGCATTAAATGGACAAAACATGGGAGCTTGAGCCAGATTCCTCCAACATTAAAGCTCCCACTTGTCTGCCCTAACTATGAGTTGTGCAAAATGTCTGTTTTGTGTTCTTATTAAAAGCTATCTAGTTATATTCTGTTTAGTTTTCACCATCACCAACATATTATTTACCTCTGGGTTTTGTTTATAAATATCGATCTTGATTGAAATGTATTTGCATAATATAATGACAGCAATGTCACAACAATAAGAATTTTTAACAATAAAAAGCTGTTGCAGGATTGTTTCAGCTCAGCCAATTTCTCTTACGACACAGAAAAGCGATGGTGTGTGGGTGCGACCGAGCTTGTATTTTTCATCACAAGCCACATTTACATTTATGTCCCTTCCTGGACCCTGTTGCCTGCTAACATGCTGCTGACACGCTCCACTCCCGAGAAGTTCTAAAATCTCAAACGTTTACTACCTTACATTTTGTGTCTTGATTTTGTTCACCGAACAAGGTCACAACCTGTCCCGGCGGTTATCTTTCATGTCTCATATTTTCTAATTACATTAAAGTAAAATTATGAAATGAGGAAAATAATACTTCAAATGAACAACATTAGATTTTGCTAGTTTTTAATCTACAAAAGAAATGAAACGTTAAATGAGCAAAAGCTCCAAATGTGTTTTTTTTTAATACGATGACATATTGTGGTAAAATAGTACACACAGTAAATTTAAGAAATATTTTCCACCACGATAAAACAAAACGAGTAAATAAGCCACCTCAAACAAAATCTGCTAAAAGAGGAAACAAAGTTTTTTAAAGGTAAAAATATCGTAAAATTGAATTCTGACAATGTAGTAAGATTTTTTCCTCAGATAGTATAAACTTGTTATAAAATTTAAAATTTTATGTCATTAAATGAAAAAACCTTGTCTGACAATGGAGGAAAAATTATATTTCTTTGCGATGACGGTTAACTTTGTTGAAAGTGTCATAAAATAAGAACGCAAATAAGTGACATTTTCTGACAATGGCGTATAAATACTTTCTTTTTGCGATGTGAGTGTGCTTTGGTGCTAAATTAAAGTAAAATAAAATAAGCAACATTTATGGACAATGGTGAGCATTTTTTTGTGTTTTAAGTGATTGAATTATAGATTGAAGTTAACATGTCGTAATATTATAGAAAACTAAAATGAACAACCTTTCCTGACAATGAGGTGAAATTATTTTGTAATGTGAGTGTAATTTTGTTATAAATTGAAGTACCGTATTTTCCACACCAAAAGGTGCATCGGATTGTAAGGCGCATCCCCCCCAAAATAGTCCTCTGTGATGCATTTTTCATATATAAGGCGCAATGGACTATAAGGCGCATGGAATTAGAACTACAGTAAAAGCCAGGGTTGAATAAAAAATGAATAAAAACATTCAAATTCAAATATTTTTTGTCCACTGAACATAAATCTTTAACATCTGGTTTCACTGCTGAAATAATTTTAGAAACAAATCATTAACATGATAACCACAGGAGGGCTCTCGAAGACCACACTATATGTTTGTCAAAGGTAAAACAGTTAGCGTACCTTTAAATTGTAACTATGCATTTCCAATTTAATTCGCTATAATATCCTGCAGATTAGGCGCGGTTACAAATTTCTGGCCTATTTGCGTTTTTTAGGTGCACCTTATACTCTGGAAATGATGGTAAAAATATCATAAAACTAGAAAAAAAATAAGTGACATTTTCTGACAATGGGGAACATGTTATCTTTTTGGGCGGCGTTAGCTCAGGAGGTAGAGTGCTCGTCTTGGAATCGAGAGATCGCAAGTTCGAATCCCGTGTTACATCTCGAAGTGTCCTTGGGTTAGACACTGAACCCCTAGTGCCCCCAATAAGAAGGTTGGGGCCTTGCATGGCTGCACGGCCGCTATTGGTGTGTGAGTGTGTGTGAATGGGTAAATGTGAAGCTCATTGTAAAGCGCTTTGGGAAGCCTTCATTGACTTGAAAAGCGCTATATAAATGCAGATCATTTCATTTCATTTCGTAACGTAAGTATAGTTTAGGTATAAATTGGAGTCAAAATATATTACAAAAAAGGGCGACATTTCCTGACAATGGGTTAATATTGTTATTTGTTGCAGTGCAAAAAAAAATGTAGTGAAAATAAAAACTGTACATGGCACTGAGTGACATCATCCAATAATATGTTCAGTATTGTCCATGATCCCTAATTATAAGTCGTTTTTTGCTTGGGATGCAAAATATACACTGAGGAATAAATGTGCTTATCGTGCACTCATTTAATCTGCATTCAAATGAACTTCATTATCAATCTTTGAAACTCTTAATTGTGTGTCAGCCCACCAACAAGAAAAGAAGAAAAAGAAAAATCGACTGCATGTTCACTTTGCAACATAAGTCTGGTCCTTATTAATTTTCCCAAATCTTTAGATTGTATGGAAGACCAGAAATGCCCAAGTTATAAAATACAAGTAAAGGAATACATCATACAAATATATATAAGTTAATAAAAACAAATGCATACAAAAACAAATATATGAATAATACATAACAGGAGTGAAAGCCTAGTTAAAAGATAAATAGAAATGAATTAAATATGCTCGATAAATACATCCTTAAATAAATGTATACAAAAACAAAAAAAGCAAAAAATAAATACAGCATTAAGTCTTAAAATAAAAAAACAGGAAAAAAGTGAACATTAAATTCGCTATTTAATAAAATTACACTATAAGATATTCAGAAACCAATACATATGTACAGTATTTTCAGGAGTACAAAGTGCACCTAAAAAACAGTAAGAAAATGCAGTAATGCATAACAATACAATGAAATGCTTCTACATACAGTAACCATTTATGAACGAATTAAGTTAATTTAGTTGTGAAATCACATGTCCCGATATTTAGAATGTATGAAATATACATTTAATTTTCAAAGGTTTTTGTATGCAAAAAGTTTTAATTTCACCCACCTAATATCTAAAATTAATCGATCACAGAGGAGTGTTAGAGGGGTGCCCCAATATGGTTAAGAAAGGTATGAGAATAAAAACACTGCACGAATTTAAAAATAAATGCAATTTAATATTAACCATCCATAAATGCACTGTTGGCCAATTGTTTTTTCCGATTATTGATTAATATGACCCAGAAGCTGTTCGTTTGAAAAAAAGAGGGAAAGAATATAGATATGGCCATTGGATTTCACTGGTAGTCAGGTAGGTTACCCTAGATGTGCAACATAGCTTAATGAGCACTTCTGGTTTTGGTGGCTCAAGCAAAAAAGAGCAAGAGGATGACAGGTCCTTTTTAAGGTTCAGTTTCCAGTTTTCTGCTTGGATTCTTTTCATCTTGAGGTTCTTCTTTTTCAGCAATAACTGTACACTGTAATTCAATGTAGACAATGACATCTAAAGTCTATTCTAGCAACCATTTCATGATTTGAGTCTCCATCTGGACTCAGTCTTACTCTTTGGCTTTTCCGTTCCAATGTAGCAATAAGTCTGCCAAAAAAGGAAAACGCTACACAAAAATGCTTTGGTGTTAATAACGTGGATGATGCTAATGGTGCACAGACGTTCCTTGTTTTCTTGTTGGAATTGTTTTATGTTCATCATGTCATGTATTTAATTAAGCCTTTTTCCTTCCTCCCTACAAACAAATGCGTTTATTTTGTGCTTGCAGCATATCACCTTGGACAGCTATATCCCGTGTCTGACAGATCTTTGCAAAGCATTGTGGGAAGTGATGCTGAGTTACCATAGCACTATTCAGTGGCACGAGGAACGCCACACGCAAGCGGCGCCGCCTGCCACAGGTACTTCGTCGTTTCAAACGCTGATATCCAGGCATCGTTTTGTCCTTGCCTCTGCTTTGACGGTTCTTCTAACTTAAAAAAAAGAATTTATAAATGATATTGTGAAATCCAGCGGTGGGCCGTGTATTTATGAAATGAAATGATCTGCATTTATATAGCGCTTTTCAAGTGAATGACTTCCCAAAGCGCTTTACATTGTGCTTCACATTTCCCAATAGCGGCCGTGATCTGTGCAGCCATGTAAGGCGCTAACCTGCTTATTGGGGGTATTGGGGTTTCAGTGTCTTACCCAAGGAAACTTCGGCATGTAACACGGACAAGCCGGGATTCGAACTGGGATCCCTTAATCCTAAAACGATCGCTCTACCTCCTGAGCTACTGCCAACCCTCTAACCAATATGGCTATAAAATATTTATCGCAGCTACAGTGCCAACACATATAAAAACATAGCCTCCTTAAATTGTACAATTTTTTTAGGAAGCTAGCCAAGTTTTACTCGCCAAAAATCCTTTTTATTTGAGCACAAAATCTATTCCTAAAAGTTTCAATGACTGTCGTACAGGTGACCAGCAAGTTTCAGTTTCAGTTCCATCAAGAAGTTCTTTTCTATCGCCATCGACGCTTATGTTGAAAGTACAGCCTGCCCTGTCGTATTTCAGGCATACGTTTGTATTCGATTTTGGGCTGAAAATATCCATTTGACTAAAGCAGCGGACACAGATTTTTTTTCTTCATCTTTTCATCATTAGATTTCTGTAACCGTCCTCTATTCTTAGTTTGTGAAACCACGGACATTCATTTACGTCATCTAGAAGGTGCTCACCTGCAAATTTGGAGTCTGATTGCTAAACCAACAACGTTATCCAGCCTTGGTGTATTGCCTCAGGGCCTGCAGAACTGAAGGCCTCCAGGTAGATTTCTGAGCCTAGAAAACACTGATAACTGAAATTCGTTTGGTAAAATGCTTAAATATGAAAGCATACATTTGGAAGCAGCGCAACCAGGGGAACAGTAGTGAAAGGAAGCTAAAAGTCTATTTGGAATGATATAGGTATTGATGGACAACATATCATAAAAAAATCACACAATTCATATATTTTTAGGCCAGCAGAGAAGGCCTTGCAGGCCCTGACGGCCCACTGAGTTAAATCTGATTAGTCTTTTGGGTACCTGCATTTTATTTTAAAAATAAAATTGAAAAATCTAAAGCAGATCCATACAAGACCTTGACTTAAATGCAATTTTTCTGTGAAATAAGACCGAAATTATACTTAATTTGACATTATCTTATATATTAGAATATGATTACTCAATTTGTCATATTTCTGTGTTTGAAAATCTTCTTAATTGCATTAGATATTTTTGTAAAATAAGAAAAATATATTTAATATAGTATTATTCTAATAAATAATATATGTAACATTATTTCATTTAATGTCATTATGATATATAGCACTAAATTATACTGAATTATTTTACATTATAATATGCTATATTATAACAAATGTTATTGTACTTTTATCATCTTATTTTTTTGGGGTGAAAATAAAGATGAAGAAAAAAATGAAACCTCAAATAAGTCAAATGATGTACTGTTGGAACACAATAATTATATTTTCACCTCAAACTAGTCACTGAAATGATTTACTCACACTACCTCATGAGATGTTAATTATTAAATACCAGCTTGCTGCCACCTACTGATACAGAACAATAACATCATTGCACTGCTGATTACAGATGATCAACACGGGCACGCCTTTTGCATATAATGATTGCTTTATTGTCACCGATTAAATGAAATTGTACAATTTTCTGCTGCATTGCAGCCAAGGTCTTATGGAAGTCAAGAAACATCCCTCTATAAATATATTTCAGTCATTTCCAAAATAGCTAGTTAATGTCAGCAATAGAATAAATCTTACAATGCGGAGTGGTGCAATAAAAATGTAAATCTCATTAAATGTAGGTAAAGGCACACACTCATAATTACTGTAATTGATATAACTTGGCTTTAAGTGGTGGTGGCTGCTCTCTATTAAAATTCTGATTTGTGGAGAAAGGTCGCACGCATTTAAGGCTAATTGTAATCCGCTTATTGAGCCTCCATTATCTTAGGCATCACTGGTTAAAAAGCAAACTGTGAACACTAAGGTTTGGACAATATGCTTTGGTCACCAGTCGATTGTTAAACAATACTAAGTTGCTGATTCATTTTATGTCACGATTTTGGATTATTGCGGTTCTACAAGCATAGCGATTTGATATCATTCATGATTGCGATTTAATGTTCTTTCCTACAGCACAAGCAACTTAAATCCTACACTTGTGGGACAAGAAACCATGACTGATGTTCAAACAATGCACATCAGTCTGTGTCAGTCAGTCCGAAAGCTGACATTTATTTCAACTGAGACAATGAGAACATAACATCATGGTGTGCAAGAGGTTTACAGCCACAAAATGTCATCAACTCAAATGTCAACGTAACACTAATGAGGTCTTTTAATGATGCTATTTACAGTTAACACTGTAAGATGAAAATATAAAATCGAGCCGTTAAAAGAAAAAAACACGGCAAAATTTTAAGCTATCAAATTTAAATGAAGATCCTACAAATTCAACATATTGTTTTCAAAACCCTGTGCTGCAGGTAAACATTGCTGTCCAGGGTGATACTGTAAGCAAAGAAAATACAACATTTGTGCAAAAACTGCCTCTAAAAAAAAGGCCTCGAAACTCTGCCCCAAATTCAAGTTTATAAGAACCCTGGACAGCAGATAAACACTAACCAACAAAACCGAAAATAACGTCACAAAAATGGATTACAGGGAGAAACGTCAACTTTAAAAATCTCCCAGAGTTACGATATATCAAATCAAATGTATTTGTAAAGCACTTTTCAGGCAAAAAATTGCCACTCAAAGTGCTGTATAAAACATAGCATACAACAGGACAGTAAAATCCCCACTAATATAGGGCCCTAGGAACGTTATGGGGTCAACAAGTCTATTTAAAAATGATGCGGACGCTGCTCTCTTGT